>NC_092582.1:10010000-10310000 GCF_037975245.1 Apostichopus japonicus | reverse complement strand
CTATGAGACACAAGCTCCTTACAAAGGAAACCTTTCTACCAAGATTAAAGCATATCAGCCTAAGCAATTCGGAGGAGCGTTTGACACAAACATATATTAAATCTATACACTTGACCTTTGACCTGTATTTACTCTGCATGGCAACCACATATTTTGATACTTACTTGACATAAATATCCATTAAACCTGTGGAAAGTAGAAGTTTATTGAAGGTTCCCTTTGAAATTGAGCAGGGAGTCATTTTATTGCTTAATTTGAGGGCCCTTTCTAATTACATTTTCCTGAATTTCTTTTCTGAAAATGAACAAAAGCTTCCAGCCACTGTCTTTTGAGAGCTTTATAGCAGTTACTGTACCTTGTGACTGGGTAAACAAGAATTCAACCGAAGAAAGTATGATTACAGAGTTTTGATTATTTCACCATGTTCCTTTCTAAGAAACCGGTAAAGAACAAGTATACAACATGAAAATTATGGAAAGACGACCGTCACTTACCGACGAACCTGCTGCTCTGTTGTAACATTAGCTAAAATTTCTTCCTCTATGGATTGCGTGAACACATTCTTTTCCCGTAAAATTGCAAAGTGTCTTCTTGGTATAATGTTCCTACACAGGAGCGAAAAATGTTTGTCCAACACCTACAAAAAAAACATAAACAATAAAACAGCAAGGCAATAGGCAGAGTGATACCTTGACAAATTTTAAATAAGAATATTTAAATGTAACAAGCGCATACAACAGTTTCAAGAATTTGAATGACTTTTGACCTCCAAACGCCACAGATTACAAACAATAGAGTTTCCCATTCTGATTACTGTGAAGCTAAGTTTCAGTTTCATCCAGTGATTGTACAGCCTACTAATCGACCTAAAGTGAAAAAAGTTTTAAAAAAAGTATTTCTAGGTATTAAAGGGAATGCTACAAAGATGTAAGTGGGACTTCCTTATTCAAATTAACTTTTGATATCAGCCAAACATATGTTATAAATGGTTTTCCTCAGATTATTGGCACACTTCCTGCTAATGTCTCCTGCAAAATTTCTCTGTTCATTAATGGTCAAGTGGCAGGCAGAACTGACTTTTGATAATTTAAATAGCAAACCTTAGATTAGAAAAAGAAAATCTATGAAATTTTCAAAGTTTTACTCACAAATGGTCCAAACTTAAGTTTTTGAACTATTATACATAACTGTTCCTGTGATGTCAAAGAGCAAATTAATCACTGTAGGAGCTCTGTCAAAATGAACCTTTGGTGCAATACCTTACAGACTGGATTTTTATTAGAAATGAGGAAAGAAAGCTCTCTTTCAACAGTCCATTACACATAAGTTCTCAAAAAGATAATAATGAAAAATTCACTTAATCTGAAATCATCATTGCAATGCCACTGGAATATAGTTGCCAATGCATCCCTGCCACCAGTTTGTCGATCTTGGCTTGAAGAGGCTACAATGCTATCCTGATAAATTAGCACACAGGGCCAAACACAGGGCCAAACACAGAGATTGGTTGCGACCCATAGGTTGCAGACCATTGGTTTATACAATCCAGCTAAGTATAAGTCAGAGATTCCTGATTTTTCCAAGCAATTGGGATTTTCTTTTAAGGAAATGGATTAATTTTATTCAAATGAAGTATGGCAATCTGAGTCTTGGGATTGTTTGACCACAAAATTGAATTCTGCATGTAATTATGGAATCATTAGTTCTGTGACTCTGTGGAGAAAAAAAAACAAGAAACAAACACATTTGTAGCTTTGGTAGACCATCAGACATGACAAGGGCTGTGAGGTTGGCTGACTGGAACAAATGTACGGTAAGTTGTGGAGAAGGATATTGACCAAGGTTAAAGATCACCCCATAGTCAGGGTCCTCCAGCTATTAATTTCAGAAGTTAAATTTTGCCTGGAGGAGCGCATTGCTCTTAATATCCCATCCTTATGTTAGATGTACAGTCAGTCCCTGAGGTTAAAGATGAAGAATCCAATTAGGATAATTTACTTAATACTGATAGTCAATTAAGGGTCTTGCTATAAATCTGATCCATGAATATCTTGTGTCAGTTTCCTCCTCAAGTGAGCTTAGCATCCTTATGTTTTCAACAGACAAGAAAGTTCTGGAATAAGGTCAAATTAGCCATTGCTACTGGATTATAAATTCACAGAAGGATGTTGCATGTTTCAGTTTTAAAGCTTTCTAGTTTTTTTTTGTTTCTTTGGCCACGATATGTTCCTACCAATCCCTTCTTCTTACTAAACTAAAAGATTAATACAGAATCAGTCTTATCATATGCTGAATGGAAAATCTGCATATTTGGTGCATTTGTTAATGGTTTCAATTGAAACTTCACTGATGAAATTCATTTCACTGTACTGCTGTGTCAGTTCAGGATAATTTCAAAATTACCACCAAAACCATATAAAGGAACTGCCTAAAGCATACAATCAACATACAACTGGGCAAAACAACCTGCTTACCATGTTATAAATTTCTTCTTTCATTTGTTCAATGTCATCGTCTGAAAGTACCTCAGCCAGTTGACTTATGGAAGGCATCATGAAAAATTGTGTTTTCCTCTGTGACCATTCAGCAGTCAGTTTATGAAACAGCCTGTCAATGTTGTAAACAAACTGAAAAATGAAAATCAAAGAATCTTTTACATTTTGTTAACTTTTGACAAAATTTCTTCAGTTTTAATTTCTCTCGACATTTATTTATCATAAATTCCCAAATTCAGATTAATTTCCACATTTGTATGAGGAGAGAGACTATTTAAGGGAACCAGTTCTGTGTTCAAATATGCTAGAAAAGTCAAATCAGAGCCACTAATGTTATACCGGTGCTGTGGGCGGGTGGATATTAGGCGGTGGTATTTGAAGCAATGAGGCTTAGCAATCGGGAAGTTCAAGGTTCGATTCCTGGCTGGGTTTGTGTAAGGTGGGTTGTTCATCCAAGAGCAATCTACGGGATTTCCCATCTGAAATGACATTTTAACTGGAAAAAATACCAAATTTAAAATTGAATAAAATATTGAATTTTAAGCCACCCGACGTGTAAGCTGCAATTAATCCATAAGCCTTTGCAGGTTTCTCCCACATTTGTAGTCGCTTTAGCATCGTAAAAGTAACTGATTATTATATTGTTATTATTATATTATTATTGTTATTATTATGGTTATAATCAACACATACTCTAAAGCCACTCCCATAGCATATGTTCCTCATTCAGTGCTGCAGTTTATTTTATAATTTACAAGAAAATTGCAGAGGAACTTTTTTTTGAGTGATGGAAAAGGGAAAGTATGCAAGCATCCTGATGAAATTTTTAACCCATTCCAATGTAGCGTTGTCTAGGTATTGATAACTGAAATTGTCACAAATTGTATCATAATTAGCGAACTTCAAGCCAACAGACATGATGTCACACTGTAGTTGAACACTTTTTCACTAGTTTGACCTTGGATTGGCTAGAGTTCCAAATGTGCCTAACAAGGGGGATTGGGGGGGGGGGTGAGGAAGTGGGTGTAAAGGTGCACAATATGCCATATGAATGAAGTGTTTTCCTACTGAGATATATCTATTCTCCAATCTGGAAGTAGAAAGGTTTTTTTTTTTTAAAGAAAAACATCAAAAGAAATTCAATTTCAGTTTGCCTCTATGACATCACACCTCTTTGCTTCAAGTTCACTGTGGGTGCTAACTTCAAATTGAAGGGATTGAATGCAAATTGCACCAGATTGCTCTGCAGACTTAGTTCCTCATTCATCAGACAATAGTTTTCCTCTGTAAGTACAGTGCTGTATCCTTCTAACATGAACACCATCAATTTATATGTTTGAATAATTTGGAGTTGGAGAGTCAGAAGTCACAAGAAGGAGTTCTGTTGAAACCTTTTAGTGATTATTTGGCATACAAGCCATGGGGATCTTCAGCATTGCTGCATCCTAGCCTAGGGTACTGTCATATCGGTCCTAACAATGCCATCCTACATGATCTATCCTGTAACTTATCGATCTCCAAATATTTGTGCAGGGCTGTAACATATATATCAATCTAGCTAAAAAATGTTGAAAGTGAGTGGAGTTGGAAAGTCAGAAATCACAAGAAGGAGTTCTGTTGAAGCCTTTTAGTGATTATTTGGCATACAAGCCATGGGGATCTTCAGCATTTCTGCATCATAGGGTACTGTCATATTGGTCAGGACTAACAGTGCCATCCCACATGATCTACAGTATCCTGTAACTTATCGATCTCCAAATATTTGTGCAGGGGTTTGACATATATATATATCTCAATCTAGGTGCTAGTTGTGTAGAAAATGTTGAAAACGATTTCGCCTTCAATAATTACGAGAAGAATTAGTCCAGCATACTCCATTATGGAAATATGTATGCAATTCTACTGAACACACAAAGCTTTAAACTTGGTTTAGAGGATGTGAATTATGAAAATACCTCACAGAAGCTTTCTGATTGGTCGACGACCAGATGTGTGTTAAGTTGCAAATGAATAGTGGGCAACGATTTCTTGATAAAATGTGCTAGAGTTATCATTGGCAAAATCTGTTGTATAATTAGTTTGAATATTTTACACTTTGTGTGAGTTAGGGATATGTGCAGTTTCAAGTTTTACTGGACTAGAAAGGACTGATATGACAGGGTCCTCTGTTGACTTATGGCATGGCTGGAGATTCCCATTGGGGAGGGGGAGGGGGTACTGAAATTCCAAATCACTGAATCAATTAAAACTCACATTGGCAAACACTTGGGATAATCTATGTCAAGGCTTACTCAGAAGGTAGTTACTAGAATTGTTCAGTGATCATTTTTTGGACTTGTTTGGCAGCAGTTACTAAATTGATGGTGTTTCATGAACTTGTGCCACATGGAGTACATCCTTGTAACGCTGTTAGTGCTACGTTAAGGATGCACCATGAATGTTAGTAAATTACTCACCGACAGTATAGGCTAGAGAAGTTAATAACTTATCCAGTATTGTACAGCAAAATCCTACACAAAATGGGCACATGTACTGCTACTAGTGGCGGACTGGCCACACAGGCATTTGGGCAATGCCCGGTGGGCCTGGGAGCCTGGTAAAAATTACAGCCCATTTTCACAGTAGTTAATAAAATACAGACAGGCTGTGTATAAATATATCTTTAACTGTGGGTGAAATCACCATGTTAAATAGTCTTTAAGTTTGTTACAAAAGAACGTGCTATTGGCAACCCGTTCGTGCTAGGTTTTCTTCCATTTTTTTCAAGCATGTTGTCACATAATGAAAAACTAATTATAATCCAGTCTAAAACATTGATTTTTGTCTACTTTTGTTTACGTTTTTAACTTGCTTCTGGAAAATTATTTTGGGGTCTTTTTTCAAGGGTTATTGTAACCTACAAAACTGAGAAATATAGCACCATTTTGCATATAGAGGCATTCCTTAACTTAAAAAAAAAACCTCAATTGGGAGGGGGACACCCTCTCCTCTTAGACCACTGCCCCAGGATGGCGATTACTATGTAAGTAACATATCAATGAATAATGGGCCTGTCTAGGTGAAGAATGCCCGGGCCGGTTTTAAGACCCAGTCCGCCTCTGACTGCTACACAAATGGAAAAGTGTATGTTCAGCAGTTTATGAACAGAGCATGTACCATTTGCAGTACTGTTAGAAGCAAAATTCATAAACCTCAGAAATACCATACCAAATGTCCCTGCTACTATCAAGTATATAGCAACTACAGAGCAAGACTCTATGCTAAATGCAGGTGGGTAGTTGCACAAGCTCTGCGGCCACATGTCGCTACTGTGTAGAATTCATATTGTACAGATGTAATTACTGTGCACCAGTGCTGTTGTATTACATCTAGGCCTAATACATGCATGTACTGTTGTGCTATGAAGGTGAGTGTTGTAAATATGTCGGCATGGCCCCAGCAATGCAAATATTTTTACACTGAAGCTTACAAATACAGACTCAAACAATACTTGCCAATCTATACGGTCTGTACTGTACATGATGGAAAAGGTACTGTAGCTATCATTTCAAGAAAACGTCAATAACAAAAAGTTAGAAATCACATTGTATAAGTTACATATTCGGATATTAGCTTTATTGATACAGTATGCAAAGTTCTTGGCTACAAAGACATTGATCAATCACTTGAAACCTAGCATGATATCCAAAACTGAAAGTGAAATGGCATCACTCGAGTCATTGACAAATACCTGTGCAATGTAATAAGATTGATCAGACTTAACAATGTGTTTCCTCTGTAATATATTGGCTAATACTAGTGAAATAACTATTTGAAATAGCATAAAGCCAATCAATGATCTGTCACTAAAGTATAGTTAGGCTAGTACTGGACTGACATACTGCAAGATATAGTAACTAATCCAAGGCCTAATTAGAACTTGGGCCTAGGCCTAGCCTAGGCAAATTTACAATGCTCTGGTCTAAAACCTTTAACTGTCTTATAGCCTAGTATAATTCTAAAAAGTACAACTGTTTGAACGCACGGATCCTGTGCTTCTTTTGAAAGCAACTTTTCTTGCTCTCTGTAGTTGTTAACATGTTAATAAATTGTTATGAACAATTCGGGAAGTACCGATTATCGACATGACTTCATTAAACTATACTAAGTAAAATGGCGAACCCATTCTTTCTGCAAGTTTCTTCAGGGAAGTCCACTGAGTTGTTAAACCTGTTATATCCTTCAAAATTAAATTCAACGACGCTTCATTAACAAACCGACAATAGGCTGCATTCGCAATGCTAGTCGAGCTAACAAATCTAAATCTAATACTGGACAGTCTGGACTAGTATGACAGTAAACAGTTTAGTTCTTTGACCAACACTTCTTTGAGGTGTTAATCTTTAGACTTGCTCTCTAAGTATGTAAGTAATAGGTTCTATACTACACAATGGGCTACACAATAGGCTACGGAAGCGTAAAAGGGACATCTCAAATGACGTTTAGATAAGATTGCAACAGTTCTTCTAAAGAACGATATACCAACTCATCAAAATTAAAAAGATCTGAAAATGAACAATTAGGTATGATTCATTAACTCCTCCAAATATGAAAATTATGCATCAACTCGTCATGTTAAAAAAACAATAACAAGTCTCTTCTACGCTTCTGTCTTGCGACGTCTGCTTGTAATACAGAACGGTATAATTATGTACGGAACTTCCGGGTTTGGAACTTCAGGGAAATCCCCAGATTCGCACTGCGCCCTCTTTTTGTAGGTTTTCGGTTTTGTATTTCTTTTGACTGATCAAACTCCTACAAGAAGTTGAATTTACAAAAAAATGAAGGTTGTAAACACTTGGGAAAGCCCCCTAAAGGATATAACGTTCCATTTTCAGGTGTGTGTGTGTGTTTGAGTACGGTTTAAATTTAGTCTGTAATAAATATCGATCTAGAATGGTTAACTAATAAGTCACTGGTGAAAATTGTGAGTAGAAGGGGAGGGGGGGAGGGGGGGAGGGGATTCCAGATTGTACCAGAGTTTCACAGTGCAAGTTTCCAGGAGATCAACGATCAGTATTTTATGTATATATACTTACTAATTCAGTGGAGTAAACAGCCAAAAATATATAAATATATTAATATATTTTCTATTTTCTCTATAAAGAAAACATATATAATATACTAAAAATATTCAGGTTATGCGTATGGAATTTTATCTTCTATTAGGTACTAAGTTTAGAACTACTTTCAGGGATGCCGACCGGGACTTCTATTTGTTGAATTAATAAGTAGATAATGTATGACTTTAAGAAAAGCAAAACTGAAAGACACTTGGAAAATGAAATGAAAAATAGTATTTCCATACAAATCGGATACGATATAACATTTCCTATATCATTACCATCTCTAAACACATCATTCAAATGTTTCATTTCAACTAAATATTAATAACAATATGCATATGAGATGTGCATGAGCTTATGGCACAGTCCGGTAGTAAAGCATACATTGTCAATAAGTACTTTCGTCAAAGTTGTTCAGTTTATCAGATACGGGTGTTGGTAATGTATTTGAAACCGGGCCTGTCTTCATTGGTCTATAAATATATAGATGTACACGCTGTGTTGTACTAATAGCTACTTTTTAACTATTGTGTGGGTTGAAAACTGATGGGTGGGATGGGAAGCACACCCCGTGGATCCGGTCAGTTTAAATAAACATAATAAACAGGCAGTTATGTTTACGATGGTTAAGCGACCACGAATGGATTATTCGTTACAATTCAACATCTTAACTCAAATTTGGAATCCTTTCAATTTAGATAGTCATTTCATATTGGAAAACCGTAGATTGCTCTTGGATAAAACTCACCTTACTATGACCCGGCCGGGAATCGAATCCCGAACCTCCCGGTTTCTAATCCTCATTGCTTCAAATGCCAACGCCTTTATACGGCCACATCACCGAGCTAACGATGTTAATCTGAAGATCGACTAATTATGAAACCCCTTTGCCTGGAATCATTACAATAGTTACACATTATTCATATACCGAATGCAAATGTTAAGATGTGCTTGTTTTAAAGGGTAAGTTTAGAATGTTCAGTTTTGTTCCGATAATTATTGCAATATAATTGATTATTATATTTAAAATATAGTGGTTTAATTGCTCACAACAGTATAGTAACCTACAATCAATGTAAACAGCAAAATTTTCAGTTTGGGAAGGGGTTGTTGGCTATTGTATGGCTATCACTAACATAGTCTTCATATTTTCCTCCTGAAAACTGACAAAAAGATATTAACATTACGATTAAAATTTAGTACTAAATATCTTGTTCTTTGTTTCTCAAATTGGGTCGCGATGCTCATTATAGACACCCATGACCCCAGATGATGTTTTCTCATAAATTTAAAGTGTTGCTTCATCAAATTTTAACCGGATAAAACCCAATGATAGAATAAAGTGTAACATTACATTCAAAATTTACTATCATAAGTTGTTTTCGCTAATGTAGGTATGAATACTAATGGTAATATTATCCCTGGTATATGATCAGAAAAAGGTTGCGCTAATCCCTATGTGTGATTCTGGCAAGAATCAAAAAAGTTGCGATTTTGGACCAACTTGAAAATTCATAAAGCTATAGCCATACAAAACTTAGGAGTTGAATATTTCTCAGATTTGGTCAGGATACCTTTCATGGTCATCCAGGGTCCCAGTGGCAGATTTACCACTAATTGAAAGTGGGATTCTATCAAAGTTTAGGATGCAGTTAGTAGCTTAATTGCTTGCTTCTTAGTTATTTCCTGGTTGCAAAAGTCCCAAGTACCACTAGCAAATTAAAAACAGTGTGAAAATACAATTTTCAAGAGAGAGTAGAAAAGCAGCATCGTCTGCCACCTTTTAATAGCACCACACTAGTAGCTAGCTGCACATTTTGATGGAGGGATTGAAGGTGGGGGAGAGGGGTAGGTGGGGAGTATGAAGGGGTTGAGGGGAAGGATGCTTTGAGATTCCTTTCAAGGACTTCACCACACTTGTATTGTATTTTAGAGAGATGAATTTAAGAACAGAACAAAACAAGCACAAAAGAGAAACATCAACAATAAGAGTCTGGAAAGTAATGTAGACTTTACTTTCTATTTGTGTTTTCCTCAAATACAGCTTCATATGACTAATTGCTTGGGTGGTGTAGAACCATCTACCTTCTCTCATTAACAAGGACATTACCAGTGAAAAATGAACACTACTACATAATACAGCTACAGTTATCGTGGATTTCCCAACATTCTGAAGCAGAGGCTTAGCTATTGGTGTGGTTGATATTGAACCAGAGTCACTAATGTCCAGGGAACACCAGGCTTAGCTATAAGTGTGGTTCATTGAACCAGTGCCCCTGATGTCCAGGGAACACCAAGGGTTACTTCCGACATTTTGAGCAAACATATCATTTTCAAGTAAAGAACTTTTTTTAGATTGATGGCTTGGTTTCGAGTGAAGTTCAGATGAATAAGGTGTGAAAGACTTCAGCTCCCACACTTGAAACAGGGTCCCTGAATTCCTAGTCCCCCCCCCCCACTGTTCTGAAGATATCATTCCTACTAAAAATAAGATAATACACCTGGATTCCTGGAAGCCTTGTCTGTTACCTGAGTCTACAAAATACAGCCAAGTAGATGAAATGAAGCCAAATTATGCATGGCTGCAAATGACAAAGAAAAGTAACAGAAACATGCCATTAATTTTGTGGGCCGCAAAATGTTCTGATTTTGGATAGAATCATCTATTCATTCATTCATTTATTAAAAGTATTCAAATACTTGTAACTAGAATAACAGACAGACAGAGTGTGAGCAAAATGATGATCCAAAAAGTATCCATATCACAAAGTTAATATGCTTCCATAAATATAGTCCAAATTGATGCTTCTTGCAGCCATGATTAACAAAGTTGTTTCCAAACCCCAAAACTGAAATCCTGTTTGTACTGTTCATCTGTGGGTCACTCTGCAACTCTGAATAGGTCTTGTAAAGGTAACATGACAGGTACAAAAATCTTGCCTGCTACTTTTACTTGACACATTAAACATGGAACACATTTTGTAGCATTCAGTACAATGAGTAAAAAGACTCTTTCACGATAATGACGCCGATAGATCAACCAAACCTACAGTCTGAATGAAATGTTTATGATCAGGTGATATGTCATGTGACATTTTCTAGCGCCAGAAGAGCGGTCTGCAGTCTCTCGACATCTGTCTTCAATACTTGCATCTACAAGAGAGAGAAAACCCACGGCACTGATCAATAAAATAACACGAAACAGATCATTCAAAGAAATCTGTGACCGATCTTGTCAAAGTCAGGGACATGACTTAAAAAAACAGGTTTAGCAGAAATGCTCATTGTAGCTAAGAAAGGAGAAATACTGGTCACAGTGGTGAATTTTCACTTTGCACAATGTTAACTGAACATTTTTAATTTAATAACACGTAAAGCTGATGTGAATTTATATTTTTCTTCCCGTTGAAACAACAGCAGTCACTTACTTCATATGTTTTTCTAGACATTGTGGAAATTAAAATCAAAACCTTGATCAAAACTGCTCACAAATTTTTTATTTATGACACAACTTCGAAGGGTCTTTCTCAAAACAGGAAATTAGAACACTGTATTTCTTAGAACATCATCTCCTGAAGAGCCAGATTATATCCAAGTTTTTTATCACAAGAAGAATTAAATACTTTCAAAATAGTTGATTTTGGTATGAGTTTACAACAGGACAATTAGTTGAAGCAGATATTAAAAACAAGAACTGAAAATGTGATGTTTCCCACCATGTCCTTGATTTTGTTACTTACCTGTAATACTCAATATTAATACATATTCACAAGACATACACAGGGCTACTTCAGTTGTGTTTATTATTCTCATACCATAAAGTATACGAGAGTGAGAGATTTCATGATAACCTTGTTACTGACTAATACACTGCTATTAAAGAACTAATAAAGCTACAAGTCTTTCGTAAATGTAACTAACTAATCTGCTTAGTATGCATGTGATCCAGTTCACATTTTGTTGTTTGATGAAAATATGTGAATCGTTTTCTTCCTGAACATCAAACTGTTATTCTATCTTTTCCCTAGGCTGTGATGTCATATATTAATAATACACAATCGACAACAGGTGCTTGAAATGCATATTTTAGCATGCTAAGGGCTTTGATATGTACTCTTCTGTAGGTGTTGACCTTTCTAAAATAATTCCTAATCTTTGATAGAATTTAAAGGACGACTGACTTGATACACAATTGCAGTCTCAATTTGTCTTTCAACAACAACAAAAAGTATAATCTTTGAGTGCTAGTAAAGTACCTCTAGTTTATAGATTTTCAAGATATTTAACATTTGAAAGGTTGTCAATCTCTGGATTGCTCCTTGAAGGCAAAATTGATGATGACCACTGCTCCTCAGTGCAGGCTGAAATGTTGATAATAGTATTCTGTTGTTTTATAATTTCAATTAATCAACAAAACATGTCTTATTTTACCTCAAACAATAGAGTATACCCATGGATGTCAGATAACACCATTTGTACGTGAAAAATTTGTAAAAACGTAATTTGAAGCCAAGAAAGACTGTTAATGTTTTCCTATTGAGTTTATATAATGCATCTGAGGAACTGTAATAAGACCAAGTAGTGCAGCCACTTTAACTGGTCAGCCTCAGATGGCTAAAGGGTCATTTTATTGAAATAAAAATTAAGAATGGTGAAGGAAATAAAAGGCGGACTGATGGCCTGCAAATTTGAAGTCGAACGAATCGTTTCGATGCAGCTTGACTCGTGTTTTCTCAGGCACTTTTATCGTTTGACCGACAGCTCAAGTGGAACCTTGATCTGGCCAATTACCCTGAGCATGTCTGTATGCAAGATCATCTGGCATGTTAGGATGCTGGTGAACACTTTCATGCGATCGTGTTACTTTGATTCAGAGATACATAAACAGTACACGCAATAGGACCGACATGACAGGCCACTGTGTATAGAGACGCTGTAAAGTCCCAATACCATAAAATGAGACCTGGTTACATTATCACCCAGAAGACATTGTTAATAAAATATGATCTCACCCTTTCTGTATGTTTCTCTCTGATCTGGATGGGGACCTTCTGCTCGTAGTTTTCGATGGACATCTGCTGCTTCAACTTACTCAACTCTGCCTCTGCTTTGGATGACTTTCTTCTTAGTTTGGTCGAAATTTCAGAAACATTAAACTCCTTTGGACACAAATGAAATAAAAAGAGTGAGAAGAGAGCAAAAAAAATAAATAAAATTGGGTGTACCAATCACCATCAAGTCGGAACAATTTGTCTATCCTTGTAGTATAAAATGTCAATTTTGAAAGTTCCTCAGAGAAACCCAAAGACCGCTTTTTATTGTTTTAATTAGTGTAAATTCCAAACGTATAGGGTTCATTAACTTCATTCAACTGCAACAGTTATAAATTTCAATAGCATAATATGAGCGTTAGATGACCTCCTTAAGAAGAGCAATATATTTCAAGTTATACAGCTTGAGTCACTAAATTATGAGATCTACGAACGGATTATGAAGTTCATCGCAATCGAACAATACACTGGACAGCATCATATTAAACATGACTTTCTCAGAGCACAATATTTTGCCAGTTAATATGTCACTTTAGTCGCTACATGGCACCTATATACAAAGTATGCTGTTTGTGCAAGTTGTGCTCAATGGATTTTTCATCAGTTAATTTTGGACAATATCACACAAGGTTTGACCACCTCAGAGAACAACATTTTGATGTTTGATCACTCAAGTAGCTAAATGGACCATACATGCAAGAATGTTGTTTGTTGAAATTCTGTACTTTGCAAGTCTTGAAATATTTTTTCTTATGACTTGAAATTTGTTAATTAAATGTGCAACTTTGTAAAGGGGCAGACTTTCGTTTTAAATCTCTTAATATGTAGATCAAAAATTGAGGGGTTACAATCTTTGGGTAAGTTGTATTAAAAGTGATTCACAATGTTATTAGCTACCATTTTGGGCATAACTGGTGTTTTTTAATAGAAATATATACCAGCATGCAGATCATCAGAAATAAATTTACCTCCAATGTTACATGGATTGAGAAAAATATGTGCTCTGACACTTGATCACATTGTAATATACAATATCATTAACCTAACTACTACATGGCTACTGTACATATTACATGTCGAAGAATTGATCTATGACATAATTAAATTGTACAACAGAATATAAAACAAAGTCTGGTTTGCACACCATCCAGAAATATTCATAAATGCATGCATTTGATATCACACTTTGAAAAATCCTCTGGAGAGTGAAAAATAATGTCATAGAGAGGTCCGTGAAAATACTCCAGATGCTACATCTCACAACCAAATGGACACAGAAACTTTGATAAAGGTGATGTTTAGATAACTGAATTTACAACTAACCATAAACATTGACAGTTTTCTCTGCAGAAGGTCTGTGCGGATTTCTTCCCTAAAAAACAAACTCTTTTCGCCCTAATGACGCACTGCTAATACCTAATGTGTAAACTTCAATAAATCCCAAATGTACTTTGGATTCCTTTGAACAATGTGATTTTACCTTGGCTTCCACAAACAAGGCACAATCAGTTGAAATCGTGGTTGCTAGGCATCCTGTTGGCTCTTGTTCACAAACGGTCAGAATCTTGCATTTACTCAGTGTTCTCATGGTGGGGCACATATCTATGATAACATCCCTCAACTCAACATTATTGCACATGATATATCCTGAAATAAGAAAAATAGAAAAGAGTAGTATACACATCTTTGCTACTCACAACTACAGTGTCTGTAGGAAATATCCTTGTCTGTACAGGATATATGTCCAGGAAGTGTTTGCTGTTGTTGATGAAAGAGTACTTTATACCTTTGAGGCGTATCCTTAAATTTATGTCTGTGATAATAATTATTGAGCTCTGTTCATTTGCAGTTTTACTATCTTCTTTGAATATAAATCTCAGTGTATTTACTTTTGCTGATAATATTGGTTTGCTTTTCAGTGTTTTTTATTTAAAACCTAATATCGACTATGGTTTAGTATTCTGAGTTTGTTTTTGCCTCACCTGTTAACTTATTAAATTTCTTGCATTATTCGCAATTTCACAATTATTGTGTATCTGCTAGGAATTTTAACATTTAACAAAAAAAATTAGTTGCAAGAGTCACACTTTCTCTTTTGTTAGAACTGTGATACGGCTATGAACAAAACCCATTACCACAATCCTTGAGGGGACTAGTACTGAATGTGTATTGTATGACAACATAACATTTCATTTTTCAAGCCCAGGCTGTATCTTACATGAAGTTTCTCGCATGGCATCTCTATTTTAAGTGTTTCATTTCTTTTTTTTTATTGAGATCCTGGGTATAATGTTCTATTTGGGGTCTTATTACATCACATGACTAGCTTGCTGGCACCTGTGCCTTAAAATGACAAGTTTGGAAACAGTGCCACCATGTTTCTCTTCCATGCTCATTTCATCTGTTTCCTAAAGGTCTCTCTAGTTGGAAAGATCTTTATCGTGAATATCATTTCTCAATATTAATATGACTGCACAAAATAACCTCACAACATGTTTAGAATCCTGGTATCAGCATTACATTTTGTTAATAGCAATTACGTATAAAAGCACACACACTCATTTGTCCTCACCAGTAGCTTTTGATATTCCAAATTCGCTTTGGATGGATCTGATTCTACTGACAATATCCAGACAGAGTCGAACCTTGTCTTCTAATTGGACATCTAAGGTTGGAAGCTGAAAACAAAATGAAAAAGAATATATATAGATAAATATATACTTTTAGGTCACTATTAAAGGTGTATGCAAAAGGTTTTCAAAGGAGTAAAACAAATTCTTTTCTAGATTAACATCAGAGAATAATTTGAATTATCAAGCTTAAAATTAAATAAAACCTTTGAACAGTTCAACAAATGCACTCAGCTGGAAGACTAGAACAAATGTAAAACTGTATGAATAGCTTAAGAAAGTCTGCACAGCCTGGAGGCAAGGACCATTAAATTAAACAAGCCAGCTAGGGTATGATAAAAAAAGAGTTTAAAATAAAATAAAACTGTTAGCAAACTGCTTATCCACTAGAGAGCCTGTGTAATAGAATGTATAAAAGTAAGTTGGCCTGACGTTTCGATCCTAGCAGGATCTTCTTCAGAGGCTAAATGACAAGTAGAAACACAGCTGCCATCTCCTAAAAAAAACAGGTAGAAACGCAGCTGCCATCTCCTAAATGTACCAGGAGACTGAGGAAAAGTATTTTACTCCAATCAGTGTCAAATATAGTTTGGAAAATGCATGATGTTCGTAATCTGTACATAGGCTGACGACTTTCCAATTCTCAATAAATGAAAGTAACTGCCTTGCTGCTGTCATCATTATTAAATCTACTGAACATTCATTTTATAAATGAGAACTGGCGTCAACATAACTAACAGACTCTGCGTCATTATAAATTGATGTGTTCTTCCTACAAACAAGTTGAATGCAAATTTATTTGATAAAATTTGCACATACTCAAGACACTTTCCTCTATTAAACAATAAACTCAACTGTTAAGTCCTTTGTTGAAGTTGGTAATCAGTTAGTTAAGCGTAATATACAAGTAAATGAACAAGGAAACATTAAAAACAATGGAAAAGTACAAAGAAATTCTGCATAATGTATTTAGAAAAGAAGACTTGTTTTCATTATTAAATGTTGCAAGTATGTCAGTGTAATTGTTATGTATTTTTTGTAATTGTAATAAGTGTACATGTGAAGGTTACGTTACCAACATTATGTAATCTACAGCTAATATTGGTACATTACTGTAGCTAGCTGTATTTACATTCCTTTTTGTATGGAAGGTTACACAATACACTAAATAGACTGATACCAATGTAGCACAAATTAATTTCTCAGCACACTACAAAATGGAACATCTGCCTAATCTTTGACTCCTTTTGACTCTACGCTAATTTCGAACCAGGCCATTTCTTTGTCTTTCATCAAGGACCTATACATTAATGACGATGCTTAATTACGTTTTGACAAAATGCGCAAGGATATTTCTTCCTAAAATTTATTTGGTCTGAAGCTCACATTGAATACACCCTATTAAACAAAATAAAAAGGCATTAGGGAAAATCATTCAGTGAGGGACATCAGTGATAGTAATTACCTCTTCAGTGGTGGGGTAAGGCGCCAAGCATATGCTCGGCTCATCAACCTGCGGTCTCCGTGACAACCTTTGGAATAATTCTTCGCTGAGGAATGGCATGAAAGGACTGAGCAGACGGAGGCCAGCTTCTACGCAGATGTGTAGAACGTTCTTGGAAACCAAGGCTTCTCGTTCTTCTGAGCGGACAATACTCTTGATACTTTCCTGAGAGAAAATTGTGATGAAAAGAAGGATCGACATCAGTGATTGATAAACAAAAATTTTTGACCTTGAAGTTCCACAGGGCAGTAACAGGAAGATGTTTCTTCATTCAAAAGCAGTATTTTGCAATAAGAATATGAATATGCAATAAAAAGAGAGCTGGCAAACATTTGACATGTAAAAAGCTCCCCCCCCCCCTCCTCCCCAGCTTGCCTTTTCATGATACTATCTTTGGAAAGATTTTGTTAGAATATCTTTAGGAAATAAAATAAAAACCCATAGTATCGACAGTAATCCTAGGTAGCTGCAATTGGAATTTTAACAAAATAAATATTTTCTATCACCATCACTTAAACATAAACACATTTGCTAAAAAGAGATTGCTTCTCTCTCATTTGTTCATTTCTTTTCTCTTTTCTTTCATTTGTATTCCTGTCTACCCACTACATAAGAAAATAAAAGCTAGGCTGTCTTTGGCCAAGCACCTTCTTTGATACCAAGTACCCCAAATACAAGCTAGGCTGTCTTTGAGCAAACAACTTCTTACCAAGTACACATCACACAGGTTGTGCACCCAAAATTTATACATTGCACTTGTAACGACAGGAAAGTCGTAACCATGGAAACCGTCATTGACAACTCTCACAGTACTGGATAACCTTGAGAGTATCCATCTGTCCATTAGTGAACAATCTGGCAAGATCTGAAAATTAGCAAAATATAAACAAAGATTGGAAAGAAGTTGTATGGAATATCAGGGTAAATCCTTAAAGATGTCTTCTGGTTGTCCTTCAGACAAACCATAACTTACTTTAGGTTGTCTGAACAGCAAATTTGGTTGTCCCCAAAAAGTGAGGCAAAATAACAAAGTCTGACTGATACAAATAAACTACATGAGAGATGTGTAGGTTTGGTGAATAGAACACCAGCATTGGGACAGCAAACCTCCCTTTTGAGTAGACCATATTCCTACGGCCTACCACTATCTTGTATTACTTCATTGTCTCCAAGGTTATGGAGGGAGATACCAATTTATCAGTTTAAATAGTTAGCGGTTATGTATATGTACAAAGCAATCCCAAAGTGATGTCAATCAATTGATCAAGTACTTTAAGGGACTTATGGGTGGCTTTCAACTGACGACTTTAAGCAAAAGTATATTTTTAATATCTTAAGTGTATACTGTATATAACTGTTCAAAAATACTGCTAATAGTCCAGGTTGTAATTATATGTACCACTTTTAGGTTTTAGGAATGACCCTTTAAAAATCTGAGTCTCACCTATGAAAGTGGCTGGACTACTAAGCCTAACACACAGACCATATAAAGTCAGTTTCTCAGATGCAACACAATAAAAATTCAATGGTAAAACATAACTTTTATGGCCTCAAATCAAACTTTCACAAAGCAATGCAACTATGAAAAGGACAAAATGGTGTCATATGTAATCCAAAGTTGCTCTGTTTGTTCATATCAAGTGAGAAGAACGTGTGTTTGCCGAGTAATTTGAATTTATATTATCAAAAAATGGATTCGCAAAAACATTTAGGCCTGTACTGATCAGCTGACATCTTCATCAATTGAGCCTGAAAGAAAGAAGCATTGCAGACATTAAGAATTAAGAATATTGTACAGCTGACTATCTTGGAAAATACTGGATATGCTATACAAAAGCAACCAGTTCTCATTTGTCAGATCCCTTCATTGCAGACACTAAGAATTAAGAATATTGTACAGCTGTTCCCTAAGCAGTTTGCTAACAGTTTTATTTTATTTTGTTTTCATTCCTGGACAACAGCATTTCAAGATTAAAATATTAGTTTTAGACAGAAATGTTTCAGTCTCACCTCTGATAATAGCAATGGTTTGTACCCTTCATCTAAGGCATTGATGGTGAAGAGAGAAGCATTCCATATCTTATTGCAGAAGAACCTGTACATCTGAACTTTGTTCACATCTAAATTAATATCATCCACTTTGAAAAGAAGAGTACCAAAAATGTACATGAATTAAACCATCAATGGTGAAACCGAGTTGAATGTATTTTTGCTACGTGTAATGAAGACTCTGGGTTTCTCTTTCCAGTGACAGGAAAAGTTTCCAGAAATTTCTTCTTGAACGAAATGTTAACATAACTTAACAGCATTGAATACATTATCATGTTAGTTTGTGCAGTTACATAAATAATTGAACATTAATAGGGCCACATTAAAATGAAGGAAACAAATAAAGGAAACAATTGAGGTCGAAATATCACATATGTACTAGAATAAATATAGCAAAAGAAGTTGGATGACCTGAAGCAGGATCCAATTGTGGCAAACAATAACAATGCTACAAATACACAAGTCAGACAACCAAAAAGACAGAACGGTAATTAGTTAATTATTTGAACATTTGCATAGTATTGTTGCTGTGATGTTACAATATCGAATATATATATAAATATGAATGTTTACTTCTGATTTTGTCTTCCAAACCATCCTAAATGCAATAATCAACGATTACAAACACACAACAATACCTTTATGGATCAAAGCAAAATAATTTTACAAGGAATTTTACACTGTATGAATACTATGCTTTGCTGCCAACAATATGGAAGTTAGTCAAATTTCTTTTGCTGCATAGCAACAGAATATAATTATTTTGGATAAAATGATCGCATCTTGCAAGCGCCTTTTGCCTCATTGAGATGGGCGAAGCTTGTTCAATATATAACAATATGGTATGTCGGAAGGGAGGGGTAAAAATTACTATATAACGATATGGAAATCACATATAGCAATAACCCTTATGGATAGAAGCCATTTCAAGTGGATGTTCTAATTGGGCATGAATAAAATGCAAGAAGGATTGCAAGCGATAAGCCTTAAATAAAAAGTATGACTCACACACCTTGTGCTCTGTATGTACACAGAGCAAATCTCAGAGCATCTGTTCCACACTCTGGGATTCCATTTGGATAATCTGCAGCTTGACCCCTGCGTGACCTCTCCCTCTCAACAGAATCAAGCAAGCCCTCATCCAGCCTTGCATGAAGACTCTGGAATATCAACATTTCATGAATATGCCAAATAAATGTGAAAGTCTTCCTTAAAAAAAAGTTACATTTTCTTCTGCATTCAGTGTGAGAAATAAAGCTTTCAATACTTTTGCAAAGAGAATTAAAATATTAATTACACTTTTTGAGAAAGACTGTCAGAATCTCCCATATTTAATGGTTGCTAGCAATGGTATAAATACTTAATTCACTACCTGGGGGATAAAAACAGGGAGTGGTGGTTGGCTAAGTGGCTGAGGAGAGATCAACGACACTCAGCATTTCTGCAAGGTTTGCATAATAAATTACTCTAACCAATTTGGTCAGGGTGCTGTTCTACTGGATGGTCATTACCAATAATGTGCAATCACTTCGTAGGACAACTGTCATCCACCTGAATACACCAAACACTTTTTAAAACTTTTGAAACAATAATGACTTGTACCACTTCTAATCATGCTTTATATGTTTGATTTGGAAAGCAACTTGTAGTATCACCCCATTTTAATTGAAAAAGCTTCCTAAACCATCTTGGGTTCACGGAACCAAATTTGGACTCATGGTCTTTTTGGCTAACATTTAGCTGGCTCAAGAGGTAACATGCATTGTGGTAGTCCATAAGAATGTTAAAGTATTCCTTCTGTTCTTTCAACAGCACATCGGTTTCATTCACAGACAAGTTCTTATCCTAATTCTACAAACGCCCATTGATGCAACTAATAATATGAATTCATAGCGAGGAATGAATAGCTCATTCGTACAAATTATTAAACTCATTGCTAGAAACGATTAATTTTTGTTCCTACGAGTTATAATTTGTGTGAACGAATTAAATTTTAATTTTCAAATGGCACTCATGGGCTTCCATACAATTCAGCCACATTAACCACATACTGTATCAATAGCTTTAATAAATGTTGTTAACATAACTGGCCTGCTTCAACTTAAGTAAAAAGAGGTCAAATTATTTATTATTTTATACTCTGTGAAGCATCCGGAAAAAAAAAAAAATTAAAGTAACAAACAATATTTCATAATAAATCTAGTGGTTTGCCATCATCAGACCTAGCAGAGATGTACAGAGACAATCTTTGTTTTTGTTTAACATACCTCAAGAGAAGCTCCTTGTATGACATCTACTGGATCAATCACATTTCCCAGCGATTTGCTCATTTTACGTCCATGAGCATCCCTGACCATTGAGTGTAGATACACCTATGCGAGAAGATCAAAATAGTGATCTGCTACATTTGGACTACATTTGGACTACTGGACATATTACACTGTATCAAAATAAAACATGTTTAGTCTTAGACTAGGGAATGTACTAAAACCAATTTCAAATCTATCTGTGAGATATCAAATTATCCACATACTTGATATGTAAACTGTATGACATTTGGTAGCAGGGTGGTACTCAAGTTTCTGACTTGGCCGAGTCTCTTTTAAGTGTTTTCTACCTAAAAGTGTGTTTTTAAGTCTTTGTTTGATCGTGTTAAGTCATTCTGTAATGTAATATGTCTTGTCAGACTTAACAACAGACTAACATAGAATACATATGTTAGTCTTCATAGCTATGAACAAGATTACAGACACACTATTCAAGAAGACTCTTACAAAATAATGTCTGATTTGAGGCCGTTTGCATGGATTTAGCGATAGACAAGGAGACTAACAAGAAACTGCAGCTATGTGAAACCCAAAGCACTCTTTGGAGTGAGATTCAACTTACCTCTTTAAAAGGAAGCACACCAGTCAGTTTTTGGCCCATCATCACCATCCTAGCCACCCAAAAGAAGAGAATATCATGACCTGTTTCTAAGAGTGTTGACGGGTAGAAACGATTGAGATCTTCTGTCTGATGAAATAAGGAGATAATCTGTATTGTTATCAGTCTATCCTGTACCCAAGTAGCCTTCAATGGTACATACGTTCCCTCAATAGTACTAGAGCTGGGTACTGTACCTACAAGAGTACTTGGGTACCTACAAGGGTACTTAGGTTCCTACAAGGGTACTTGGGTACCTATACAAGGATACTTGGGTACCTACAAGGGTACTTGGGTACCTTCAAGGGTACTTGGGTACCTACAAGGGGTTCTTGGGTACCTTCAAGAGTACTTGAGTACCTAAAAGGGTACTTGCGTACCTACCAGGGTAATTGGGTACCTTCAAAGGTACTTTCAAGAGTACTTGAGTTGGGTGCCTACAAGGGTATAAGGGTGCCTAGTACAAGGGTACTTACCATTGGGTACTTAGTACGTTTGCTGAAGTTGTTGACTAAAAGCAAACTGTGGGGGGGGGGGAATTGGATGACCTCATACCACCCTTCCAAAAGGCATTAATTTGTCCCAAAGTCACAGTTCCTTAGTGAGTAAATTGCAAAACAAATGGGGTTAATCATTCTGTGACCTGATGCTAGAGGACGCTGATGCTACATGAGGTGAAGCAGGACAACAGCAAGTAAATATGTAGAGTTATTCCTTCTGTACCTGAGATGGCCAGCCATGAACAGCAAATGGAAACAGAGCAGAAGAGAACCAGGTATCCAGCACATCCACATCTACAAACAAAGTCAACAACAATAATTTCCATTTTCTGATGTAGCCTGTCAGACATTTCATATATCTTTTAAAGAAAGTAAATAACGAAGAAATGACTTGCATTCTAATAATTTTTATTGCTGTTTTGTCTATAACTACATCACACAGTTATGCCAATATTAGTTGCCATAATTCAAACTTTGCTACGACAGCTGTGGCCCGCGTGTACAAGCTTGCTTTCTGTTCCGTCGTCATTCCTCTTACCTTGGGTCAATTCAAGAAACTTTCTGTCCACCTTCAACTTTTCAGCAGCTTTCTTGATGGCATCTTCATAAGAATGACCACTGACCCAAAGATCAGGCTTGTCCACCTTCACACAAACAAGAACCAATGAAAGCATAGTTTGTAATACTTATATCAGGAATGTTCTTGCTACAAACTCGACAAGTTTTCAAATTCTTACATTGACTATGAAACAACTTGGTTATTACTAATACTGTAGCTAGCATTCATACATTTCTGCTTTCAAACTTGTAAGACATGTTCAACAAATAGCATAATATGTGGGGAGGACCTGAAGTATTCTGCAAAGCCCATACTAGGGAATAAAATGGACAAGTTTCTCCCCTGTGGTTCATGAAAGAATCAAAAGAACATTACATCCCCAACCACCTACCTTCCTCCTTCCCCTACCCCCCCCCCAAAATACACAAAGTATAAAAGTCACCTCATCATTCATAGGATGGCCATGCTTTAGTTTCACATGATAGGCCGGTATGCGATGACCCCACCATAATTGTCTAGAGATACACCAGTCCCTGGATAAAAAACACAATTTGAAAGTTATTACAAAAAATAAACTACAATTTCAAAGTAATCACAAGATAAAACTCAAGGCTCAATTTTCCCACAAACCTAGCAAAATTTGTCAGAGTAATATTTCTCGTGATACCATGTGGGTAGGCCCCATTTTTAAGTATTCCTTGGTTTATTTATCAGTTGTGTGATTTTTAAGCAGCTGTACGTTAGGTTGCCACTTTTGATCCCCCATGCATTAACATGAACAGTTCCTACAACCTCAATCTAATAGAACTATGATATTCATACTGCTCAAACTGTCAGTAGAAAAGCTTTGAAGTATGACATGAAAGTACAATACAGAAAGAAATTGTCCCAACTAGGTGCAATCTAACTTAGTAAGATTTGTCCTTCTGGCTGCTCCTGGTTTGAGAATTAAACACCATTTCATATTATAAAGAAAATGTTGTGTCCCACACTTTTCGTGCAATGTTACTTTGTCACTGGGAAATGTTTGGCATACTATAAAGATACAAGACTTTATTTTTTAGGCACGACCTTACCCTTACTTGAGAAACCAGGTACGGTACTGCAATGGTGCTGCAAGGTAATGCAACACAAAGTGCAATTTTTTTAAGACAAATTTGAAGTGGCTAGGCAATCTGATTAATTTGAAAACAATCATTAAGCTAAACATCAACGTTTTGTGGCCTAATCTAGGAAATAAAGGCAACAGAGTACATCAGGTACAAGAAACTGTCAAGAATTGTGATTTCTCTTTGGCAGTCATCTTAAAATGCTTCTTATTGTTCTTAGTACTATACTTTATAATTTGTTGTTTCGGACGTTTGTAGCATCTTATGGGCAGCCAAACAGGAATAAATTGCATTTAGACTGCCATAGTTTTCAACTTTTGCAAGAGAAGTGTTGAGACTCTAATACTTTGGCAGACTAGCCAAAGGGATGTTGCGGAGTCTTTTATTCTTTCCAAATTGATAGAGTTCAGTCTAAAGCAACTTATTGCCTTACAACAAACCTGATGTTAGTAAGCCAATGATTCCATGTTTTCTGATGCATCATGGGCTGAATAACTAAATCTCCATTATCTACTGCTGCGATAGCTTCCTTGGCTAGATCGTCACATCTCACAAACCACTGCTCCTTCAGAAGCGGCTCAACAATATCTTTGGATCGGCTGTAAAAGAAGAACACAGCTGCGTTTGGATCGTGTCAATATTAAAAAGATACCAAGAGCTGCTAACAAATCATATTATAAAAATAGTCAAATGTGAAATTCAATAATCTTGATTGAAAATTATTAACATAATAAAGCCTCAAAAAAGCAACAATATTAACAGCAGAATCAGTTGATACCTGAAGCCCAGTTTAATGATACAAAGATAAACGATTGGATAGAGAAATAAATGGGGTAGAGGGTGAGAGGTGATGGGTCTGTTTAGAACCCGGTGTCAATGTATCTCAATTAACCATTGAAGTTGTGTGACTACATCATGTCTCTGTTAACAGTAAACTAGTGTTGCGCCGATATCAACAATATCGGTTTTGGCCGATATCCGATATTATCATCCCAATATCGGTCCGATACGATACCGATATTTTTCAACAGACAAAATAAAGGCAAAATTGTACTTTTATAGTCATGCATACATTCACAAATATATATTCAAGTAAACATCAAAATATGGTGTTTTGTTTTCCTTTTGTCCTAAGTTGAAAAGAATGACCTTTTTCCTGGTTTTGAAATAGAGAATGGTAATTGAAATTAGGGTTGGGCGATATTTGCTTTTTACCGTCACCAACTATTGCCAACTGTTGCCAACTATTCAAAGTAAACTTATTCTCCGTGGACCTCTACAACTGAAAAAAAGTCAGGAAAAGAAACCCTGAATAGAAACCCAATTTACGAAAAACAATTAAGTTCTATGCCGGCAAACACTCGCTGCTAGGTAAATGTGAGCCTTAACATCGTAAAGACTTTACAAGTAGCTACAGTGTTAACCTATGCTTGCAAAATTGCATCTTAATTAGGTTACGAAATTATTACTGCTGAAATAACACAACTTGCAGTAGCTGCAGTGCTCGCTCCTCCCTCAATTATTTCATCCGCTTCATTCAAGATTCTTGGCTTATTTACAAACAAGGCTAACCAATCAGAGATAATGTAACAAGCAACTTTCAAAATGAATATTCAGATTTTGACTGACAGTCACCGCTTCGCGCGCCCCATTCATGCACGATCCGAAGAGCTAGCTAGCTGTACTGAACTGTGCAGTTATGCATCATGTTCAAGGTTTTCACGGAGGCCTTCGAGAAAACGAATGGTTAGTACAGTGTTTATATGCTGCACTAATGCTGTGTGTAGGCCAAGGTTCACGAAGGTCATTGGTTATATTCGCGCGCCGAAGACGTGTTTTTAGAGGTTCTACATACATGGTCACTGGTAATGGGATTAAGGGTAACAAGACAGTCAGGAGTTGAAAAAATATATTGCTTTGTTCTAAGTGTTTGAACAGTTGTGTTTTATATGGAAATTTCTACTAAGATTAACTTTCCTCTATCTATCCTTTCACTCCATCCACCCCCCCCCCCCCACTCAATCAGGTCTACAAGCAAGGTTGTGCTAATTACTACTTTTATTTTTTTGTGTGTGGATTTGAAAACACCAACCACATCCCTGGATCTATATCTGTCAGGATTCATCACCCTCTATTTCCAGTGTTAAATATGTTTGCACATAGAGTGCATTCTATTAGTTACAGTATATATATTCTTTTTATCCAAAATGATTAATGAAATGTTTGGTCAGAAAAACACCACAATCTTTTGCAATAGTTTAAAAGCATAAATTTTAATAGTCACAATCATTAGTTTATTCACAGCTAAAATGCTTACTAAGATGCATTGCATGTGGCAGTGACATAAGTAAGTACCACCTCTGAATGCTTCATAATGCAAACATGAAATGTGCAAGACCTGCTGCTATAACTGCAATCAAACAATAACTATGTTTTTTTCCAAAATCATGCAGGAAATAATACAACCCCCACAATTACCACCGCAATCTTCATTAGCTGCTATTAAAGATTAAAAGAGAATGTGGTCTTGAATGTAATTTATTTAACCAAAACAGCCAGTGGTAATATTATTTTAGTGAACCTGCACTCTTACGTTATAATTCATGTACGCTTACCTATACACTGGTACAACCATGGCATGTTCTTTCTTCCCTTGGTAAAGACCTTTCAACTTTAACGCTTCAATTATCTTCTCTCTTGCATGAAATCTCGGTAATCCCTTAAAAATAAGAACACAATGTGCGAACAATAATAAGTAAGAAACCAATACACGCAGTTTAATAACAACAAATCGGCAAATGAGTTTAATTTCTAAACAAAGTTGAAAGTCACGAGAAAGAGGGGTAGTATTCTCAAGAAATAAATATTTTCTATGCTATATTTGCTCTTCATCTGGACTGCCCATGCTAGGTTACATACATCTTCAAACAGCATGTTCAGTTGATTTTGATATATTTAAAATATATATTAAAATGTTGATCAATGGCTAAAAATCCCATGAAATTGAATTTTCTATTCACAAAGTTTGAGAAATGAAATGAATCTGTTCATTACTTAAAGGCATTGAAGACTCGCCCCAAACCGTGTGTGGCCATCTGAAAAAGTTAACTTTCCGTTGCCTGCAAATGAGTTTTTGTTTGTGTCGCTAAAAAAAGCAGACAGTAATGAAACATGATACCTTGTTATCTTTTACCTAGACCTGAGATGTCCATCTCTGCTATGTACACAGTGTTGTGGGTATTGACCGTAGCTGTATGAATTGACCATACACTAGTGTCTTATTACCGACAGTAGCAATCTGTGTGTGTATTTTCTGGGATCGATGGTGGTGTCTAACACTTCTGTTACACCTCATTTGAAACTAGGTCAGATTACCTGCATGAGACGTTTCTTTGTGCGTAAGTCTTCACACCATTTAATCATCACTAATATAGACCTTCATTTGATGAATAACCTAAGACAACATTGTCTCCATTTTTGCGACCAACTTTGCAATCCTATCTTCAACAACATTATTGAAGATTTGATCAAGTAGATATTAACCAAATGCAAAAAGGCTGTTTTGAGCAACCCTTGTTCAGAGGTATAGGAGATTAATAACATTTATCTGGCTAATTTGATCTTGGTTGGCAGATACATTCATCGAATTACACACACTAATTTAATCAAATTTAGATATGGATGCAAAAATATATCACAGTTACAGCTCAGTTCACCTGATAAAATCCTATAATTGACATGATGTCGCCTGACATCTGAATTTGTTTCAACTTTACATTATTTTACTTATATATTGAAAGTACCATAAACAAATGGGTATGAATAATAATGAACTATTAACTCACATGAAATTGTGAATTTGATGAGCAAATTTTACCATCCTCAGTTAAAATGTTCACAAGGTCTAAATTGTGCCTCTGTCCTACATCATAATCATTAAAATCGTGAGCAGGAGTGATCTTAACGGCACCTGTAGTTATAAGAGAGAGAAAGATATATTGGTGAGTCCTTGTTAAATACATCTGCAAGGTCTTTCAGATAAGAATATTAACCAATCCTGTTAATCTCTTGCCCCAAAATATACCAAGAAAATTCATCCGTGATAAACAAAATAAATTAAAATGAATGTAGTGTAGACTCTGGCCGGAGTTAAATTAAAGTTAATATCGTGGAGCTGCCACTGGCAGTCACACTTGGAAAACTATAAAGTAAACGAAATAATATCATAAAAACGACACAGTCCGTGCGTTACTTTAACAAAATCTATGCTCTCGTGGTCTACAAAGAAGTGCTCACCTCAGTCTACAGAGGCAAGACTGTTAAATGGTTCATTGCACATTGTAAATTGGGTATAAATTGTTGGCAAGCTTTTAAAATAATTAGTCAAAATAGCTAGTTGCCTTTTACCCAGTCGTTTATAATTAAATGCAGTTTTCAGTCATTATTTTACTTTCTACAGTAGCATAACTGAATGTTCGCAACACTTCAAATCTGTACACTATATGATTGGTTCCTCTTAACTGGTCTTTTATACATTTCAGATATCTTTTGGATAACTCTGTTGAAAATTACATGACAGAGTTGGACAATATTCTTTCCTTACTGTTTATAATATCATATCAATATCTAACTGACGTTTTATTTGTTTATAGATCAACTACATTCAGAAAAAAAGAAAAACAGAAATTAGTGACAACAAAATGAGCATTGAATCCAGTGACCTAAGGAATATAGTTCCTGTATAAACTAGAGATAACACCCCAGAAAATAGCAAAGATTGGAAGTCAGCTTTAATGTATATACATCAGGAAGGCAATGACAGAATACTGACTAGAAAAAGAGGTGAAAAGAAGAAGAAAGAAGACAAAGAAACAAAACAAAAAGATGCTTGATGGTTTGTGGCAGCATTCCAAAGTCTCATTTGTCCTCTTTGAGTGATTACCCTGTCCAGATCCATATATATATATAGACAGTGACTTTTTGTTTGTTTGCAGAGAACAGAATTAAGTTTAGCCTCATGAAAATTTTGATAGGATGAGGCCCCACAGGATGCTGGGTTTCTACCAAAATGTAGGCCAGCTAGTTTAATAGTGGAATCAATACTGCTCTAACCACTAACCAGCATTCCCACCCCCAACATACGATGCAATACACCACACTGCATATCACAGAGTGATAACACATATTAAGCAAACGTCTATCGATATTAAACTTATTTATGAAGGCAGTACAATCTATGATTAATTTTTTTCACTAAATAAACAAAGTGGTAGTGACAAGTGAGTTGATCATCAAACAACTACACCAAGATTATGGTTTGAAACAAGGTTGAAGGCACTGCCTTTAAGAATTACCTCACTGGGTACAGAGTTAGATAATTATCTTAAACTCAATTAACATGACCTCTGGAAATGGTTCAGTATCAAATTTTCATTCCATTCATGAAGAACAATTATCCAACCTAGATTTAATATGAAAAGACATTACTTCTTACCTGTTCCAAATTCCATGTCCACTGTTTCACTTGTTATTATTGGCAACAACCTATCAACAAATGGATGGATGACTTCTTGACCAATCAGATGTTTATATCTTGTATCTTCTGGGTGGACAGCGATGGCAACATCTCCAAGCATTGTCTCAATTCTTGTTGTGGCTACTGGAATTTCACTCCCTAGAATATCAAAATGAAGAAATACTGAGTTCTTATGATCTCACTAATCTATGCTACAGTTGGTGACAAAAGTTTATTCTCCCAAAACAGAAACTATAATTATGCCAGAGACAAAACTTTTGGATGTTCTGTACATTGGCAATTGAGTCTACTAACTTCACAACCACACTATTATAGAGCAATCAATGAAGTTGGACATTCCAATTGCATGTAGGGGATAGGCTAATTCAAGTTTCTTTGTTCATCTGTGTAAAAGATGCTTAAAAAATGTTCACAATAATATATATTTACTTTGATATTTACTTTGAAAGAGGAACTAGAGTCATTAGTGCACAAATATACTTCACACATTGTTAGACTTTCTGATTGAACCACTCACAGTTATTATTAAGGGAGAGGTAGATCTAACCACCATCAACAAATTATGCGACAGACACTTTTGTGATACACATTGTTCCTTCACACCTTTACAGTCTAAATCCAATATTTTGTGACATAAAAACACAACCATTTTAACATGGAAATAAATAGCATAAAATTGGGTAAATGGGGCAAAGCAATGATGAATCTCTTCTACACCAGTTGTGGGAGCGGATATGATTTTATTTGAAATTCCTAACTTAAGTTAGACATTGAATTTGAAAGCTATTTTCTAAAGTATTAAACTTACTTTTTTGGGGGGGGGGGGGGGCGGGGGGCTTTATGTGGGCCTAGTGATCCAAACTCCGAAAGATTTATTTGTGAAGTTTTTCATTCTCTCCAACTAATGACCTTGAATATAAACTGAACCACATAAATATTGAAACTTTTGTGCACTATTGTTACGCCATGGGGTCTTCGGGATGCGTGTACCCCGTAATTCGAACACGCCCAGGGCCCTCCCAAAAGGTGTTGTAAAGCCAATCAGGGTGGGACCACATTGCACAGTATTTGCACAGTCTGCCTTTGGTGCCCTGCATTGGGTATTCACTCTCGTGATTCTTGCGAGCCATGCTGCCCACGCCCTGGTACGTAGTTTATTTGTTATTTAGTTAAATTGAATCTCTGCTCGTTGTTTGCTTTCATTTGTGTACAGCACAAAGACACTTCCTTATTTTTGTCAAGTTTTTGTTTTAAGTTAATTAACTAAATTGGGTGAATGAGACCTAGTTCTCTAAACTATATTCTTCTCTATTTGTGTGTATTGGTTCAAGCCCTGCTGGCATTAGTCTTCGCCTCCCCCTCTCCCCTGCATGTGACATCTAGTGCCCTCCAGCTGCCTTATAACCCACAATACCACTCGGCTGGGGTTCAGGGGGCGTTACACGATCAACAAGTGCAGAAATGGCGTGTTTCGATTTGGGTACTATGAAAAATTGCAAAGTAAGAATTTTTTAATTAAAATTTACCTGATCCAACCACAGGGTATGAAAAGTAGTACATATAACCAAACTGGATAGGATCTTGATAACCAGGAACTTGAAATGCAGTGGCACCCTCAATTGACTGTTTTTCAACCTAAAAGCAAGAAATAGAAGTTGAAGTTCATGAGCCAATTATAACTCCCAAGCGAAAATGCTTTAAATACTTTATACCGTTTTATTCGCATAATACTACAACAATATTGTAAGTATTTAATACAAAAAGTGATAACTTAGTCAAAACAATGTAACATGTGATACTTAACATTCACCCAATTTCACTTTTGAATTTGTTTTGAACGGGACAGTATTAAATCCCAGACAACACAAACTAATAAAGATATCAACAAACTAAGGATAACAGACAAAATGTATAACAGAATGTGCCAATTTATTCAAGGGTTTACTTTGTGAAATTTTAGGCTATTTGGTGAAAAAGGAAAACCAAGATGAAAGGCAATGTGTTCGATGTATACACAGTTTTTGTCACTGGTAGTAGGAATACTCTTTGATCACTGTCTAAAAAAGTCAGCAACCAAAAATTAAGAACAAGAAAATTATGAACAAGCTGGAAAAAAGAGATAGACATAATTGGCAAAAACAGAATTTACCATTACAAAAAATTGCTAAATTTTGCACAAAAAAAAGGATCCACCTTGTAGATGGTTCTGTGTTTGACAAAAATATAATATATAAATTTATCAGACATTAATAGAATGACCTCATCCATTAACCAATATTTACCTCTATGTCAGAAATGGTAGATCTTAATGAGCATGACCAGTTAACGAGTCTGTTGCCGCGATAGATTGTACCATCTTCATGGAGGGTAATGAAAGCTTCTTGCACTGCTCTGGAAAACTCCTACATCAAAATAGCAGTCAAAGGGAAATAAATTTGGATGTCACTTTTTTCTTGTTTTTATTTTTTTATATTTTTTTATAAGGTAGGAATGGAACAATTCATAACAATGATAACTGTCAGTTTACCTTCGACTATTTCTGCAAATGCTTATACCTTGTGATTTTTATCTTATGTTCACCAAGTTGCTCTCCTCCCAAGCACATGAACCTGCAAAATGTGAGTTTTGTACAGTAGGCCCATTATCAACATAAAAACCACAGAACATGTTATCTATGCCATATATACACCTAATTTAATATGAGATGTTTATTATGAGACGTTTATAATCTGATGTTTATTATTATGAAATGTTTTTTAACCACAGAACATGTTGTCTATGCCATACATACACCTCCTTTAATATGAGATGACAAAAATCTAAGGACCACTTTTATCCCAATGTTCATGCTTCAGAAGGAATGATAATTATGTGTATTTCTCTGGAGGAAGGGGGTAGCAGAGGGGTTGGAGGAAGGTAGAGATATACCTCTGCTAATACTGATGTCATGAAAACAATGGTATACAAAAAAAGGAATGAAGATATAAACCTAAAGAATAATATATATTGCTGACCAACTGATATCAAGACAGAGACCTCATCACCACCTTCTGGTAAATTTCCCATGTGTGTGTTGGGGGAGGGGGGGGGGGGGGGGGGGGTGGGTATAGGGGGAGTGTGGGGAGGAGGGAGGGAGTAAGAGTGGAATTGAGTACACTGTATTGAGGAACATCTGACTACAGTTACTGTCATTGTAACCTATTAAACATTAGGATGAAGAGAAGTATTAATAGTTTTTTGGTGAATTGATAATACCTCACTCATGGTAAAATTTGGACGAGACCAGTCCAAGGAAGCACCCAATCGTTTGAACTGCTCATCAATTTCATGGCCACACCTATGAAATGGTTTATGGGGAAAAGTGCAAGAAACGATCCATAAGATAGTGGCAGATTCTTCTTGAGAAGATATTACTATAGACCACACAGTTACGAGCATTTTAAACAAACTAGAGCACTTATATGTATGTGAGGGTTGAAAGAGCAAAACACAAATGCAATACATTAGAATTTGAATCTGTGACCCAGAACTATATACAGGTAATGTAACTGACCAACTGTAGTATGAATCCCCCCCCCCCCACTACCCTAAGATCTGAAGTTTGCAGTTTCAAGTCCTGGCCAGATCATTACACTGTTTCCATAGGCAAGGCACTTTATCTCTATTGCCTCTCTTCACCCAGGTGTATAAATAGGGACTTGTGAGGTAACTTTCAAATATAGTTGAGTGTGCTGGTTTGTGGCTGCACCCTATCGGATGTCCCCCAAGGGACATGTAGATGTGGTGCCCCAGGAGGTGCACACATTGGTGTGTGGGTGTGACAAGTTACTAATGACCATGGGTTAAGTTGTAAAGTCATGTGAGGGAGCCTTGGCCTCAAACAAGACTGTAAAACCTTCAACTTTAACTTTCAAGTCAGTGTTTCTTCACCTTTCGAAAGAACCTCACAAATTGCTTTGCTTTCCAAAATTTGTTCTCAATCACCAAGTTTTCTACTAACACTCTCAATAAAACACATAACCATTGTTCCATCACTTCACACCATTGTTTATAGATGCTGTTTATGAATAATATCAAATTATAAGAGAAACAATGAACATACTCTTCCCTCCATCTCCACACCTCTTCAACAAACTTTTCCCTTCCCATTTGGTGCCTTAGAATTCTCTGTTCCTTCCACAATTTCTTCTCTACAACAATCTGGGTCGCGATGCCTGCGTGGTCTACACCTGGTATCCAGAGTGTTTCCCTGCCATGCATTCTGTGCCTGTATCAACAGAAAACAGTACTATGCAATAAAGTTACAATCAAAAACAAACTTAGGTCATGGGTAAAATTCAGACAAATACAATAGCTACAAGTACTTAGTCTAGCTCTCTTACTTAATTAAATGATACTTCCAGCAACTAAAAGGATATATAAAGAAGGCTGAGAAGGGAAGGAGGAGGCACCTACCACCTTATCAAGCTATCTTGAATGGCGACCATGAGTGCGTGGCCCAGATGAAGGGTGCCTGTAACATTAGGTGGCGGCAAACACATAATGAAAGGCTTCTCTTTGTCATTCTTCAATTTCTTCCTAGACTGTACGAAAAGAAAACAGAGACGAAAAAAGCATGCCAATTAGTTTTCACAAAACAACGGTTAACTACATACTGAAGGAATACTCTGTAATAGTTCATGTGAGAAGTTTATCAAAGCTGCTATTTAGAAAGGATTTATTCCTATTAAACTTGTTCTTGCTAGCAGAAAACCACACCTCTCTAATGTATTATAAATGATATTGTTTTTAAAGTAGCAACATGAAAGAATAAATATTATAGCTCCCTTGTAAAGAATGTAATCATTTAATGAAATTGACACTTACTGAATACTCTGGCCAGAAAAAACCACTCTGTTCCCACCAGGAGTACCATCCTGACTCCACAAAACTAGGGTCGTAGGACTTTGGCAGAGGGCATGAAGTGTCTAGACACAAAAAAGAAAGAAAATATTTACAACAGTTAGTTATTTGATATGTATCTTGATCATACACGCCACGTTTTTTTGGAGGGAGAGAGAGGGTGGGGAAGGAGTTGAATGTATTATTGATATTAAGTTTAATAAGAGTTCAACCATCTACCTGTTGTTCAATTCTAATAATAATAATAATCATAATAATAATAGTAATAAATTACACTTATATAGCACTAACAAAGGAACCAAGGAAAAAAGGAAGAAAAAAACAAACACTAGGAATCAAACAGAAATGTTTAAGTTGTCTCTTGAAAATACAAAAGGAAGGAGAATCACAAACGTGAAATGGGAGTTTGTTCCAAAGAGATGGCGCAGTGCCGGAAAGGCACGTACGCCATAACGAGTGCGGGTGGGTACGTGGACCAGGAGTTAATTGCAAATGCCCATGATTGGAAGAGTGAAGCGTAACAGTAGTGACGTAAAGGAGTAAGAAGGTAAGTGACATATTGAGGGGCAAGCCCGTTGATTGCTTTGTAGGTGAAAAGTAGGATCTTAAACTGGATACGCTGAGAGACAGGAGTGATGTGATTAAACTTTTTAGTGAGTGAGACTATGCGCGCAGTAGCGTTCTGAATTCTCTGAAGGGGGAGCTATAATGAGAAACTGACAAATTCACATACAAACTGTTGCAGTTATCCAGATAGGAGGAAATCAAAGCTTGAACCAGTCGTTCAGTTGAGCCTTGACCTAGATACCTCCTGAGTTCTGCAAGTAATTTCAAAACAAAGCAGTAAATATGAAGTATTATTGTCTAAAACTTTGCCTCACCTTTTTTCTTTTCATGTCTTATACAGGACAGACTCAATAGGCGTCTCTGGCTTTTCTAAAGAAAATAGTAAATGATGCAAAATATAAAAAATAATTGTGAGGTTAGTATTTGATATATGTAATATGAAACTACTACACAATGATGATATTACAATCAGACATCTCCTTGTGTATGGTGTAATAATGCTTTGTTAAACCAGAAGGCCAAAAGGCTTTGTGATTCCTTGCCAAAAATATTTTATGCAGGGCTTTGGTTCTTCCAAAAAGAAACTTTGTTCATCTGGAAGAAAATAGAAATCACTTCATTAAGTAGAAGATCACTTATGAGTATTGTGTTTAAAGGTTTTCAGATCTTGCCCTCTGTTGACCTCCGAACCTCTACAGAAAACAATTGGGTTCTTGTACTCAATAAGGTGCATCCACATACCAAATATGAAATTCACCCCACAATACGGTTTTAGAGGCGCCACACAACCAAATACACTCAAATGCAAACACCATTGCAAAGATTACTTTTGCCTCTGGCAAGGAATAAACAAATACTGAACTTGTCACCATGTAATGGGAGGAGGGGAGAATAAAATCACACTGGGGGGGGGCATACATCCAATTACAACAAACAGTGTTGTTTTATGATGTTTAGGTATAACCAGAGTATGTATCACTTCTCTGAACCCACATGGGAGAAAAAAATTACACTTCCCTAATACCTGTGTTATTGTCTTATACAGCCACAAGTTTTGCCATCCTGTCCGATGGGTGATCGATTTCCTCAGCATATTTCTGTCACCACTTTCTTTTGTCTCAGAGTTTCTTTCATGTTAATCGACCAATTACCGATTCCATAAAAACTGAGAACATGAAAGACAACAAAGACTTGAGCTGGTTACACTAAAAATATCAACCTATATCATGGTAAACAATGGAGATATGAGTATTGATTGTAACTGAGGAAATTATGAAAGCTAGGGTGACAAACTTCCAGAGTTGTTGATGGTATAAAATCTAAAGAGTCAACATTTTCAAATTGTATTTCGACATGGGTTTGTGGGCAAGTTATTGTCAGTAGTAACCGTTTATCGCAAATTTTCAATGCGGATGATGAGCCACCTGGAAAGTCCCTAGAAACTGTTGACACCAGCTCATGAAGACTTCTTCAAAGCTACTTCTGTTCAGCAAGACATTGTGATTTTTAATTGCACCAAGCACATTATCCAATGGAAAATCACATTAGTTTCTTTTAAATTTGCAATAAGGAAGGGCATATAGTATATATCCTAGTCGTGTAAGCCTACTATTACTGGATCACTCAAAGCTACTCCTTGTGGCATTTTTCGTGGATTATTTTAACCATTTAGCAGATTTATACAGTAAACTATAACACGTGCGAAGATGGGGGGGGGGGGGGAGATAGGGAATGTTTTCAGTGCGTCGAACAGTTTGACTACATAACTCTGCAAGTAAACATGTATTTCTGGTAGAATCTATTCGAACCATTAAAATAAAAAAGATAGAGCTTAAAGGTCTGCTGTATAGACCCCAAGTCCCCAACTATAACCACTGTAATGGAAAAGCTTCTTGAGGTTATGTAATTGACCTGTCTTGGTTGTAAATCGCATGCGAAGATGGGGGGGGGGGAGATAGGGAATGTTTTCAGTGCGTCGAACAGTTTGACTACATAACTCTGCAAGTAAACATGTATTTCTGGTAGAATCTATTCGAACCATTAAACTAAAAATTGGGATGCACCGGATCCAAATTTTTGGATCCGGCCGGAACCGGATTTTGTAGTACAAATATGAAACAAGGAGCAAATGTTAGGTGAGGTATATGCATATTATAAAGAAGGGGAAATTAAGACCCCATTTAATGGGTCAGACCATTGAGAAAATTAAATTAAACATGTTAAACTTAATTTTTCCTTACTTAGAATGTTTTTATTAATTTTTGGAAATAGTTTACATTGATTTAAGTTAATACCAACACCTTTTTAAGGAATAATTCAGGCCAGATTTTGAAAAAGATCCGGCCGGATTTTGAAAAATATCCGGCCGGAACCGGATAATTGCTCACTATCCGGCCGGATAGTCCGGCCGGACCGGAGATCCGGTGCATCCCTAACTAAAAAGATAGAGCACAAAGGTCTGCTGTATAGACCTCAAGTCCCCAACTATAACCATTGTAATGGAAAAGCTTCTTGAGGTTACTTAATTGACCTGTCTTGATCGTAAAATGACCTCTTTTTACCAATACGTCTGCAACGTTTACCACATATTTTTTCTTGTATGAGGGTCTTTGTGTGAACACTGTATAATAAACTACACTTTACACATGAACATATTTCCTCACAGTGTTTACACAAAGAGCCTAATGGTGTTAAAAAGGAATGCAGGCTAATTGTAGGGCCTGAGGTCATTTTATGATTAGCTGGTCGATTACATCATCACAAAACTTTCCTAGCTATAGGCCTAGCATGCCATAATTGGTGCCAATAAAGCAGATCTTTAACCACTGAGCAAATCCAGGGAAATCGTCAACTTGTCAACACTGCTATCACAAAGTAACATTAATGGTCTTTAGCCTAGCCTAAGTAAGTCCTTACTATCGCGAATTCATCCGATACCATCAACATATTGTTACTAGCTCAACGTAAAAAACTTCAAAGAGGCCTAGGCTAGCCTAACCTAGTTAAAGTTAGATTCTTAACGTTTGGCATAACGTTCGTGTTATTCCTATAAACCTAATACAACATATTTTAAAAAAAATTTAATGATTGAATAATTATGAAAACTGATAGTGGTAAGTTTCAAAACAATTAATACCAATGATAGTAGTAGTTAGTAATTGGTAGGCCCTGAGCCTGACGTTAGTGGAGGCTGTAACTAAATGTACCACTAGTCTAGTACTACTACCACTAGTATAATGCATGTTGTAAGTTGTAACCAGAGTACCAGCAAATTTCCGTGAGTGAGAGTACCAGACGATTTGCGCCGGTAAATATGAAATTTATGGTGTATGTACAAAAGTGGGTCAGCGACCATGGTCTCTTTTATTCAACGCCAAATGGATTACGTATGTAAATGCTATTACTTCCACTTCCCAGACAAAATGGAAATGTGACATAATAACGCCGTTTGCCTTCATCAAACAGCTTTAAGACATTATCTACAACCACGCGTTACTAGATATTATATGTACGTAATAATTTTCAACTTGGTCTTTCATTTAAAACACAATATACACATGGTCTATATTGCCTTTAACTACTGTGGAATGGGATGAGATATATAACTGTACTCCCTCTGTGCTTGTCGTCTGCTGTTAAAGAGCAAAGGTGTTGGTGTTACCGAGAACCCTAAGTTGGATTAGCAGCGTCAAATGCTTTTCTCCAAAAATCGTATTTTCCGTATTTTTCATTGCATGATGAGTGTCCGAACTGTTCAAGGTATGAGTGGACTACCAGTAGTTGATATCGACCCTTCCGGTGTGTTCAAGTACGTTCTAATCAAGGCCACAAAAGGAAGCAATGAGCAGTTCTTTCTGCGGGGATACGCATGGGGAGAATACCATGGTAAAGTGTAACAGTTGGCCTAAAGTTAGGCCACAGTACAGTTTATGATACTGTATGCTGTACTGTAGGCTATCTTTGTGTTATTAATGGTAACTTAGCCTTTGACCCTTGGTACTGGTCAGTGAAATATCCTATCTACAGTCCGCGATCGGACTGTACACTGAAGTTCCAAAAGTATTGTCTGTGTTTTGTAATTGTATGGATATCTAGCCTAGAGCCGTATAGACTGCCTAAGGCTAACAATGAATGAGCAGAACAAGCTTAGTTTAAAAGTAAAAACAAGCATCATGAAGAGATAGCCTCAATGGATATGCCATGCAAAAAAGCTCATGATAACTAAAGGAAAAATTCCTACATATTCCTGCTTCAGATGCATAGGCGTACAGGACCATTTCAGTTTGGGGGGGGGGGCAGAAATTGTTGTGCCCAAAAGTTCCCTTGATACTATCTACTGTAAGCGGAGTGCCACCATCGGTTGGCGCGTAGCGTACAAGAAAATTTTTGGCAAAAGATGCCTCTCAGATTGCCGGAAACGGCACTTCTGAGGCCTTACAAGTTGCATCTAAACATTCTTTATTTTATGATCTCACGTTTTAGAAATTTACATTTCCCCAAAAATTTGGTAAATTAGAAGAAGAAAAAATGGTAACATCACTTTGAAGGGGAAAAATAGGACAGTATATTTTTTAAGCTCCTATTTAGTTCCCGTATTTATTATTTTAACACAGTACTCGGCTACCTCCAGAAAAACATACATTGTTCAACAACACGTAGGCGGGATAATGTCGCTGTGTCGGGTGTGTCACGTTTTAGAAATTTACACTTCCCCAAAAAATTGGTAAATTAGAAGAAGAAAAAATGGTAACATCACTTTGAAGGGGAAAAATAGGACAGTATATTTTTTAAGCTCCTATTTAGTTACCGTATTTATTATTTTAACACAGTGCAGCTACCTCCAGAAAAACATACATTGTTCAACAACACGTAGGCGGGATAATGTCGCTGTGTCGGGTGAGATTGCAATTTGTCTCACAAAAAAGTATAAAATATAACAAAGAAAATGATAAACCTGTACTTCTAGGCTTGTACAGTAGGCACTCCCCCCCCCCACCATCCATGAAAAAGAAAATGTTTCTTATATACACTCATGTAGTCATGTCGGGGATGTCCAGGTATACAGTTGACTAGTTACAGTAGAACAAAATTGCCCAGATGAGCTGCGCTTACGGTGGTGTTACACGGAAATATTCGGGCATCATGATGCTAAATAAAGAAAATCATGGAATTGTCGGGCAAAAATTTGAAAAAGATTCAGGCAAGCATATATATATACATACATACATATATATACATATTTTTTTCTCCTCTTAGGCTGCCCAAATTTTTCAGGACTTTTGCCCAAATTTCTTGTCCTCTGGAAATTTGGGGGGGCAGTCTGCCCCCCCCCCCGCCTCGTACGCCTATGTTCAGATGTACGTTCAACTGTAGCTGAGATTTTACAAAATCTGTATGGCTGTGATGCTCACTGAACACATAATACTTTGTAAAAGCTGAAAACCTTTGCAATAGCCTATCTAAATATTCTTCATATAATTTTGATGGTTGGGGCTTAATTGTGAATACAGTACAGTAGATGTCACAGCGTTGTTAGTATGTATGCTTATTGGTTCATTTCTAACAACTGATGTTTGATAATGCACCAGTTATGTACTGTAGGCGTACCTCTTTTCCAGTGTGAATGACAATGGATTGTTTTCTGACTGCACTGTAGTCAGAGTTTATGTAAAAAGCAGAATTAAAAAATCATAAAGAATGGAAAATATGTTGCATGTTAAAATTTTAGTTCACAATGTTAACAGATATGTACTTGCAATTCATAGAATTAGTCAACAATACAGCTCTGGTAATTGACTGAATGGGAATCAAATCTGATTAGAAATAGTACACCATTGGAACCAAGTACAAACTTAACATCAACCTGCAATCATTGTTGAGAGATATTACTATAACAGCCGGGACCAAACAGCTTAAAATGCTCCACAATTTACGTAATTAAATTTTATTTTGAGTAAAAGACAATATGCGATGGTGATGGCATGCATACAGAATGTGTGTGTATGTGACACCTTCGCTTGTAAATATCTCATGTGTCAGTGGCTTGTATGAACCTCACACTTAGTAGCATGGTGGGCTCAATTTTGACGCACTTAAGGATTTGATTAACGATGTCTATCAACAAAAAATCCAAATCACTCATCTGTATGCATTTTTCATATGTGTAGTTCCTCAGAAATTTAATGATCCCAAAATATTTATTATTCTGTGCCTATGCAACGTATAATTCAGCAGAATTTGACCACAAAATGTCTGCTGTGTCAAGTTCTTTCATACCCCTAAATTGACACATTCTTCGATAAGCTTACTGTATAGTGTAGGCCTAAGTATACATCCATTGACTTTGGATGCTGCTTGCTCTGAGCCTCTAAGCTCAGACAAGTCTGGTCCCAGAGAGTAGTGGTATTATATTTGAGGTAATTTGGGTTATCTTTAGGGAGTAAGATTTCCAAATGCCAATAAACATGCAAAACTGGGGAGGGTGTTGAAAGCCTATAAACAACCCAACAATTTGATCAGCATATATACCTGAAATGGATTCAAACTCATGAAATATGTAACTCTGCTTGACTGCAAAAAGTTTTGGTTGCAACTTGCAGCCTGCTGTATCGTTGCTAGTAATATTTGAAAGGTGTGTCAATTACAAAGGTGCGTCAAGTATGAAGCCTTTACTATACATAGATGCCCCTTGATGATTTCTCAACTGCTTTTGTGATTGGTGTAGGTCGAAGGCCATTTGAAGCCCCCAGTGGCCAAAATATCAAATGTTTGTAATCAAGTTGATAGAGTAATTACAGCTTGGTTAATCTGATAGATTCTAATAGATATCGTACCTATAGGTGCCCATCAACGAGTACTATCTTTTTTTAGTAGTTTGAAAGTCATATGATGTTGTCAGTTGTTGACGGCTCCACAGTGCACAGATTTGACATCTCCATGGAGCACAAATGACTTGTCATTCTGGATATTGGAAAGCTTTGGAAAAGGTGATTTATTTTGCACAACTTATCACAACTTATTATTTTATGACTCAACAAAAGTTTTAATGACTCAACAGAAGACTGGACCATCAAGTGCTTTTTGTCCAGTAAGGATTTATGGGACTTATTTCTTTCTTCTATTCCTGGTGTGTAAAACTTACTAAATTTCTGTTACATCCTTTTCCTCCTCAGCTGATATTTTCGAAGAATTTGAGGGCAAGAACAAGGATTTGCGACTCTCTTGTCTTGGTGGAGGAAGGATTGAACATTCTCCTGATAGGAAATCTATATTAGTGTATGGCTACTCTGTGGTAATAACTAAATTGACTGTTTTGACTTTTATTGCCTTTTTTTTGTTTCTTGGTTTAGTCTTATGGTGGATGTAAGACATATTTCTAAAAGCAGGCCTCAGGGCTATTTATTGGCTAAATGCCAGTAGATTTAGCCACTTGCCATTTACAAGAAAGAAGGAATATGCATTTTCTGCCACCACAGATGTTGCTTGTGTAATAATTCAAGGAAATTACCACTGGGCATTTGGTTTTGTAATTTTAAACTTTTGATTTTCAAACCCTGAAAATCTCAAGTCTTTTAAACTAACAAAAGTCTTAAAACATTGAACATGAATCAGTGAGGTTGTGACTTCACCCAAAATTTACCAACTGGCAAATGTATTACATTCCTAAGAAAAACGTTCATAGAAAAATTAGAGGAATTTGTAATAATAATGCCTCTTCTCTTCTCTTCTCTGCAGGGCTTTGGGAAAGCTGATCATTCTATAACTGTTGGATTGCTTAAGTCAAGGTACCCAGACTACACCAGCATCACATTTTCCGATGAGGGATACTGATGAACAGAGGAAGCATCGTTTACTGTAGTATTGCTACTGGCAGCTTTTGAGGTTACAATGACTCACCGCACATGTACAACGGCAGATGTCTCACCGGAAATCTCTGGCTTTTGCCCCTTGTACGTAGAGTTTGTTGTGGAATCTGTATATAGTGCACAGTAGTTTGTAATAACTGAGTCTTTATGACTGTTGAAAGGTTTAACTTGCTAATATGTGCTGCTGCATGATGTTAACTTACAGTTCAACAGTGTAATTCTATCGGTTTGCATCAAAGATGGAGTCTTGAAGTTAAACTGTTAAACCTGTTTTAGCCATCTTGCTATTACAATTTAGAGCAACTCACCATGGTAACCACCTGTTACTGTAATCCCCTCCCCTTCTGCCATCTAAAAACAAATACAACAGAAACAGTGAAGTTGCACCAGTTGGATTTCCATTCAGGCATGGGACATAAGTGGTTCATGTACTTCTAAACTATTTCATTAACCTTTTTAAAGTATTTTTCACTGCTTGAAGTAAATCCTTCCTTTACATCAATATTCACTTGGAATTTCAGCAATTTGGAATCATAGCATACACGAAGAAAGTGCTCAACAATGTAACTTGTGACTAGAGAGTGACATTTTTTTTTTAATGTTTATTTAGTTACTACTTTTCTAAATGATGTCAATTGTTATAATTTTTTCCATATTGTGAGACAAGGTGTTATTAAACAAATTCAAGGGGGCTCTCCAACCATGCCCCAAATCAACAGAGGGTACTGCCAAAACGGTTCCATCTACTATTGCAAAACTCGACAAAGTGCACTCTTTCACTGCAGATAACAGTACTGTAAGTTGATCTCTAGTAGTATTATGTGTATATCATTTCAGCCTAATTATTGAAGAAGAGATCTTTTGAAGCATATTTTTCAGTGAAAAGTCAACCTAAAAGTTTTAAACAGCTTAACTTGTGCTTGTTGTTAAAATTTGTTTTGTTTGTTTGTGATATTACCATTTTATATGGATGATAAATTGCACATGAATCATTGGTTTGTTGGGAATGAATATGATTGACTGAAACTAATAAATTTGCAGCAAAAGCTGAAAAATTGTATCATGGTATGCATTCAAAGAAAAGCAATTTTTATTGAAGTTAAAGGTTGCAATGAAATGTGATGGAATGTATTCTCATTTGAGATTAAAAAAAAAGTTGGTCAATTTTGGGCACACAAAGACTGACAGAGTGCTTTAAATAAATAAATAAAATTTCTTTTGGATGTGTCAATGCGTTTCTGTCTGCTTCAGGCTTTAGAAAATTCTCGAGTAGGGACTGATTCTAGACCAAGTACCTAATAGTACAGATTGTTGCAACTGTATTCAGTTGCATATTTGGTATACCCAGGAAGGATAGATACACATTAGTAGAGCAGAAGTGTTGAGGGGGAATGAGGCAGACCACATGATACAGGACTCATCAATACAGGTCTCATCGACACAGGTCTCAAATTTATGCATTCTAAAATAGTTGCTTTCATGCTGGTCAAGCCTGCTTATAGAAAAACAGACCTCAAATTCACTGGAGCATTAATAATTTGTTACTTGATAGGATACACTACCCTAAACACTGCAGATTCATCCTTGAGGGTACCAAATTAATTGACCAGTTACCTGTATGATTGTAAACACAAGTGCTCTAATGGCAAGCACTACTTTCCTTTGTGTGAGGACAAGTTTGGCTTGACCACTGAAATAATACACTGTGTGTTCAATTTATTCATGAATTTGTGCAGAGGAGCATTCAATATGGCTAGCATTACCAACTCAGGTAGATATTCAATTTCCCTGTTTTGGGCCAAAAACAGGGGACTCGGTGGTATTAGCTATAGGCAGGGAAGATCGTAATGTTTATAAAGCTACATTTCTGACTCTCCTGATTATGCAGACATCAAGGATTCTTCACATTGTTTTGAGGGTGGCAATGATAAAGGTTGTAGAAATTTCAGCAAGAGTGGCCATATTGTAACTTTAGCACAAATGTGGGCAATACTGAACACTCTAGGTTATGAAAATGTTCATCTTTCCAACAAGATTTAAATTATCATTAGAAAACATTCCAATATAAACACAGGGATGTTTGTTATATTGGGATGTCTTCTCTATCTTACTTGACTTGTACTTTTTGTTTCCATATTTGCAACTTGTGATCTATTTAAAGAAAGGTCTAACTGCAATCACATATTCGGGAAATAAACAAGATATGCTTCCGACAAAGCAGTGACCCTTATACCCATTTTTGTGGTTTTGAGAAAACGAAGATGAGTAAAGCCAAATGGCACCAAAGCAGCTTCAGAAACACTATACATTTTATGAGGTGTAGTCATATTCTTTTAACACAAAACCACATTTATAAAAACAAAGACAACAATATTATATTATATTATAATAATTATCCAATAAAACTTTTTAATTTTTCTATGCCAGACAATTTTACAAAGGACAATGTGAATTATCACTTTACATGCAATACAACATTTTTAGTGTTTCTTTTGAAATGCAAAGAGCCCTTCATGATATAGAACTATCTTCTTTTTGAAATGGAGGAGTTAGAGTTACCCAATGGTGCACTTGATATAAAGTCAAAGTACCCAACTGCCCTGATCAAAGGCTCTTCGACATATTTTTGTCCACAAAGGATACAATAATGATAGGAAGATGCTCTGAAAGAACACACATACTTTGAAGAGAGAGCACACAAAATAAGATATCCTTACAAAAAACAAAACCTGCGTCAGAGTTTCCAATTCACATGTGGGAACCTGTGATTATGTCTTGAAACACCGGGGACTGGGGGTGAAACTGATTTAGACACAGAATTTACCCGTTTCCAACTCATCACATACATTACCACAGGTTTGTACTGTGAAAAAGTCTGGAAACCCAAGAACACAGGTCAACTCAGAGATCTGTGACAACATGTGGCAATAAATCAAACGAATGCAAATATGTGGGGAACAAGTAAGGTTTTCACATAGTTAGTAGTGAGAAATTACTTCAAATTAGGCTATGCTCTCCTATAAATTCTGATTACGAAACCACATGTCAATGCTACATAGCAACCAAAGTAACATGTGCACAATGAAATTTGGTTCTTCACCTTGTAATACTGTTTTGACTATGACAGAGTGCAAAATCCATGATAGACTCTGTCACAATTGATGATCCCATAGTGAAATTTGGCCCCTAGGAAATCTGGGGCAAACGTTAACCAAGACAGGTGACATCAATACCCCTCTTATCTCCCACTCTGGCAGCTGACAGTTAATTACATGATTTGTGTCCCTGCTGACCACAAGATCAAATCTCCAGATAGATATGCTTGGATCTATTGTGAGGAATCAATGAAGTATAATTATATTTTGAAGCATAAATTGTGAAACTATCTGGCCTTTAAGGATCTTGATGCTTTGAAGTGGCATGTACACACAGGCCAAACCAAATGTGAAATCGTGAAGATATAGGGCAGATCAACCTCATTAGACCAAGCGGGACTGAAAATTGTTTGGACAGTGTATCTAATATGATTGGACCCGACTGCTTAGGCATATATGTTCTGGTTGGACATGTGCCCCATTAGCGTAGGGCAGGAAAATACACTATGCCCTTGTGTGTATCCGTTCATGCCTTCTAGCAGTCGATAAATGTGCAAACGCTTTGTCGCAGAATTGACACTTGAAATTTTTATCTCCCGTGTGAACAATCTCATGTGATTGAACGTGCGCCTTCTGATTGAATGTTTTACTACAGTATCTGCACTTGAACGGTTTCTCTCCGGTGTGTATCCGCTCGTGGACCCTGACGCAGGCTTTCCTCAGGAAAGATTTACCACAATACTGACATTTGAAGGGTCTAAAATCTGTCTGGTAATTCTCATGCATTCCTTGGTGATGTGGTAAACCTCGACAGTATGAAATTAGTCTTTTGTATTTGCCATCTTTTAAATGTTGACTATGTACTTTCTCCTTTTTCTTTAAAGTTCTCCTGTTTTGGAATGACTTTGCAAAGACGGGGTAAGATATGCTGGCTGGAGATGACTTTATAATATGCTCACCTACTGTTGAAAAAAAAAAATGAAAAGAAAAAATTTTGTTTACCAAACTACAGCAGCAGAAAGCTGACAATTAGCTTCAAAAGTTTTTATTTATATTGTGAAAAATCATGAAAAAATCAGCAATGATTAATTTACTAAAAGTAGGCTGTAGTGGTGGGAACGTGGCATTGTAATAGTACTTCAGAAACATATAAACAACTGATGCTTGTTATGAAAAATGAAAAGACATGTGTGAGTAGTTTAATATATAATTACTTTGTCAATCATGCTGTTAACTTACAACTTGCTAACATGTTTTTTGCATGATGGAAGATGACATATGTTTAGCCCAACCAGCTACAGTAACATCTATATTTGCCTTACAGGAGAACTTTACTAATTAAACAATTTCAAATATGCAGCTTTATTCAGAGCTTTATAGCTCTGTCAAGTTTGGCATAATAAATTAGAAGTAAACAGATGTGAGTGAAAAAAAAAATACTTACGCCAGGTGATCTTTTTCTTCTTATGATGATTTTGGTCAGGTTTTGGATGAACATTTACTTCCAATGTATTATCTATCAATGCTTCATAATCCTCATCTTTGTGTAAAGTTTGCTGAGAGTTTGTCTCCGTGGCAACACTCATCGACGTATGATCTTTTATACCGTACACAAGACTCGAGCTTTCTGGAATTCTATTGACAGAGCTGTTTGAAGAAATATTACCAGCAGTTGGGCAGTGTTCAGCTAGTCTCAAGGAAGCGCTTTCATAAGCAGTTAAAACTTGTCTCTCACGAGATGAGATATCCACTCTGGGAGTTATTTCTGTCTCATTCTCAATATCTGTTCCTTTAGGGGGACTGTTCAGAGTTTTGAGGGATGGAGACAGATTGTCTATATCATGCACATGGCCAAGCTGATGGTCTTCCTCCTCCTCCCACTCCTCCTCATCCCCTTCATGAAAGTCACTTGAAATAACTACCTCATTTTTGATCTCTTGAATCTTGTTTGAATTTCCTTCTTTGCTATAATAATCCGTATCAGATGACACTGTTGAAGGGGAAAATAAAAATGGTAATTGATAAATCGACCAAAACAGAAAATATAAATAATGTTGCAAAATTTTGATAAAGCCATATAGAATACCATCTGAGCCGGCTCTTAATTGCTTCTGATATCTTGAGAAGCCAAACTCAACTGTACTGGAAAATTTCGTTTGAAGTAAAAATGAGCCAAAACTTTCATATATTTTAAATAAATAAGCTCTGTAAAGGTGGCATTCAACAACACGACAAGAAATAGTTATTCATTAACGTCTGAGAAGCACATGGACCAACCTGAAGCAAGATATTTGCAAGGAGAGCTAAACTATGATTACTTACCATGGTCCCATTATTCATCAGCAATGATATTTCACCTACTGTATTTGCACTTCATTTCATGATAATAATATGCATTTGTTAAGCCCTTTATCAAATTAAAAAAAATGCTCCAGGAGCAAATTACACAAAATGGACACAATATTTCATGCACAGTTTGATAGACTTTAATAATATTCAGGCTTCTGTTTTTGTCAAAGATATTGTCCATTAGGATCGCAAAAACCCCGCCCATAATATGAACATTTAAATTTTATGAACGTCATTGAATAATGAGGACAATCATTTTCACTTTGCCGGCGTCATAAGCAACCCAGTACACCTATATGTACTACAACACCATGCTTTATTTGTGTACATTGTGTATGGCTGTGAGACCGGCGCAAGTGTTTGGTATTGCCGTGAATGAATCTCGTTTAAGCAACGGCTCCTATTTTAACATGTTAGCTATTCACTGATTGGTCGTATTCAAACTAGTGGATTTGGGGAACTGCATGCCATTAATTTTAAATGATCAATTTGTCGGAAGACACTCTACTCGTTATCAGCAGAAGTCCTTAATTACTTGCTAATTCATGCACTTGGCAGGAGAAAAACTTGGCTAATATCTTAGTTTACTATTTTGTGATGAATACATGTAAAAAATACAATGGACATGTCAAAAGGGTGGGAAACCGGCAACAAAACGCAAAAAGCTGCTTTAATTGAGGTTGTTTCAATTCTAGAAGGGTCCTAATTGCACCAGTAAAGAAAAAAACAAGGAAAGTAATACCAGCATTGTCCATGTATGTCATCACAAATTATTGAACAAGTAATGTTCTTATCCAAATAAAATGAAGGGGAAAAAAAACTTGAGATTTCTATCTTAGCAATAGAACAAGCTATCACGATGGGAGAGTTGGACCATATTTTAGCAGTATTGAAGGTTTAGCAGCAGATAGTTCTATTTAAGCACTAGTAATGGTCACCAAGGATAGCATTCATATATGCTAGAAAAATTGTGAAACAATCGCTGACTCAATGAGAGCAATATGGAGGGTCAGGAGTTTAAGGGAAATCATTTCGAAAATTTTTAGCAAATTTGTCAGCACCACTGATGACCTTTAAAGGGGCAGAGTTATCAAGCGTAAAATACCTTCATGTTCATCGTCATACCCTGATAAAGAATCGCCTGCAACTTCTTGCTGCACCAGTGGGTTTGTTTGAACTGTTGAAAAAAGTGAAGAGTGACTGTCTATTTACAATTGAGTCACCAGTTAACCAAGTAGAAGGTCAATTGTCTCAGGAAAATGGGAGTCTGTGTTCTTCAATTATCCTGTATGATAGCTAGATTCTATCTTCGAATTCGCTACATGATATACAAGGTGGTCTTGGCTAAACGTTGAAATTTCTTTGGGAAAGTTACAGTAGTGTTTTTTAGATGTTTATATCTCTTGTACAACTTGTATCACTATTTACAACAAACCAACACACAGAGCAGTTTCTATTCAAGCATATTTGATAGCAGAAGATATTACTCTGCAAACCCAACCAGCTGCTTTGAAGAAAGTACAGTAAGATGACACTCCATGTCAGATTTCTTCCTTGAAATCAAATCCGGAATACTTACCGAGCATTGATGTTTCTTCACATAGGTTAACACTGTCACCCGAGCTGTAGCCAGTGATGTACACTATCCCTAAAGAACAAACAAGATGGTCATTTCCTTGGCTTACCTATTTCGATCATACTTTCAGAAGTAACAACAGTTTAACAGATTCTCATTTTCACTTTCATCTTGAACAGCAATTTCAAAGAGGCTTGTTAGATGCAGCTGTGTCCTGTAGCATTTAATGTAGCACGAGATGGAGAATTGAAATTATTGAACTTCTATTGTACAGGGCTACCCGATTCATTGAGTCGTAGTACTTAAGGAAGTACCTTCTTGCATGACAAAAATAGAAATATTAAATTTGATTTGAAATGAAAGATGAGAAAGTTCTCAATCATCAGCATCGTCCACTTTTATACTGAAATATCTTTATAGCCCTGTCTACAATTAAACTCCAAAAATATACATATTTCAATTGTTTATTTCCATTTGGGTTGACCATGCAGTGGAATTCAATGTTGCAGTCTACAGTATGTTTATTTAAATGATATGCTCATTGCTCTGATATTGTAAGATTTTGTGGGCATTCATTAAGAGGGCTTTGAGAGCCATGCTGACCCCAGAAAATTTGTCTCCCGGCCGAAAATGCCTCCCACAGCTCACAACTTTCACTAACACGTTATATGTAAACAAACAATAAATGCTGTGCCACAATATCTTTGTAAAGTCACTTAAAAGCAGGAGTACTCTTTAGAAAAAGGAGAAAATACATCGTCGATATTTAAAGATGGCCAGGTACAACAGTTTTGCACCAGTTTAGCAGTACTAACATTTACGCAATGATCAATTATGGGTTTCACAGACCTGTTCCTTCTACCGTGAATGTAACAGTCTCCCTCTGTTGAAGGACAAGGTCTAAGTTCTGTTGGGGTGTTGAGCCTTTCTCCAATGTACAGATAACATGATCATTATTGTCAATCTTAAGCAATAAACACGCAGCTGGGTTTGGTTCACCTTCATATGAAAAGAAAAGACCAAAAACAAAAATAACAATGTAAACAGACACTGAAATAATTACTATCGTACTGATTTCTAGTACAATTATTCACTGATAAGCGGTTTTTTGTTTTCCTTAAAACTTTATGATCTAGATGATTTCATAATATGAAAATGTCATCACAATGATGTCATTGCTCATCTTAAATGATGGAAATATACATATTTCACCATGTTAGAAGAATGTTTACCTTCAAAGGACCTAAAAGTTGCATTCTCTTGTTGAATTTATTTATTTCAATAGATCTAGTAAATGTAGTTTTGACAACCTAGTATGGCATTGGATATACATATCACTGTGCATTCTATAATGGGTTATTTCATGACATTACCACTACGTATGCATCTGACACAAAAGTATGACAGTCCCACTTGAAGTATAGTTGCTACCAAATCTGCTGCTATGCTTTTCACAAAAGTGAAATCTAAAGCTGATGATATCTATATACAGATCCAAATCATCAATGTGTCCAGTGCCTTTTTGATTTGCCAAGCTTATCAACTTTCCTCTTCTAAACTGTTGTGTTTGTGGCCCATGTCAAGAATGAAGACATCTATAATCCCATATTAGTCTGTCTGCACCCTTCTTGAGTTTTATTGGTAGCATCCAATGCCTTTTTATTTTGCCAAGTTAATCAACTATTGTCTTCCAAGCTGTTGTGATGGTGTCCCATGTCAAGAATGAAGACATTTATATCTTCATATTTTTATGATACAAGAATCAGTACTTGTATCTCCTTAGAGACTGACGCTGTGAATTTCAGATGTACTGCATCCATCTCAATTAAAGGGACTGTGTCATGTTCTGCATCGGTTATTAAAATTGCCCAGAGCTATCAAGGCAGTATGTACATCAAATATATATTACCTAGGTACATGCACAGGTAGGTAACAGATTACATGAGGAATTCATTTTGTACCAGGATTGAAGAAATTATGCATAAAAAGCTCATAGTTAGAATATTATATACTAAATTTGTGGTCTGACATAATTAATAAATAATAACTTGATAATTAAGCAGAGCCAATTGGTTGTGAACAACAAGTCAGAGCTACAACCCAACGCAAGATGCGTTCAGCGAGCATACATGAACATTGTTCAAATAATTTGCATAAGTGTGTGCATGCCAATTGTGACTCCAAATAATTGACCGCCAAGTATGCACATTTTTCAGAGAGCTATTAGATTCCTGGCAGGGACAGACATATTAAACTGATGATTTATTTTGCACGTGTGAATCCTGAGGATGCTCACCGTTATATTTCCACGGTCTGCATTCTAGCGCTGCTAGGGTAAGGTGTTCTTTGATGCGGATCTCCCTGGTCCACTCCTCTCCAGGGTGCAACGTCATCCCTGTTGTAAAAGTGAGATGGGGAAACAACAAAGCCGGAACATCTTCAGTGAGGTTATTAATAGCTGAGCAATCAAGTTGTTACAGACAAACTACAAACTAGTACTGCCCAAGAATGAAAAGAATTCCATATTGTCTGTGTGTGTGTACAGACTGTGTGTTTAACATAATAATAATAATAATAATATCGCTGATATTTTTACGATGCTGTTAAAGTGACCATGAAAGTGGGAGAAGCCCTCAAGGGCATATCAATATATCAGTATTACACAGAAATTCCATCATGTACTGTAAGTGTTCTTGTCCAAAACACTATCTGCTTGCAAAGTATCAAATCTAGTCAGCAACTTCCATCAAGTTTGGCTTGTTTTTGCAATAAAATGATTCTTGCCTCATATCTTATTTTAGAAAACAAATTATTCCAAACATTTTATAGACCAAACTGGCTCCATATCCAGCAGGAAGAAAAAACACCTTCCAGCTGTTGCAATTAGCCCAAGGTTTCAACTTCTTTTGCACCAATTGCACAATTAAAAAATGGAATAATTTATTCATGTTGACAAGATTTACTGTCAACCCAAGAGCAACATGCATTAAAAGGAGGCAGACAATCGAGAGGTTTCATGATAATCAGAAGAATTACACAAAAATCAGGCTCTTTTAAATGTTTTATTCCAAACCTCAGAATGAACATTTGGATGGACTTCGTTTGTGGAATTAAAAACCGGTAAGTCAAGTTACTGCAAGTCTAAACACTTACCCCAGATCATAGTGGCAGAGATGGAGTCGACCCTATCTGAACTTGAAGTTTGGTTGTCGTCTGGCAGAGTGGATCTATGAGAAAATCACAAAGCACGCCAAAAGGGTTTTAGTGTATTATTGCCACATTTTTCTACTTGACCTCTGTTGACAAATTGACAACAATGAACCAAAGTTGATCCATGTAATATATTCCTAACTCTAAGCCTATCAAAAGGTAGCATGAAATAAATCCATGCTTTACATATTTATATTGTGTAGGCTCTCAGAATTTTTTTCTCTAATGACCTCAAATAGTCAGACAGTAGTAGACATTATAGTGAGTTAGAAAGGTCTGCAAAATTTGAGTCCTCGGCCTTGTGCTTGTTACAGCTATTCAAAGTTGAGATGCCACGCCCACTTTTGCCAATATGATCGTGCCCTTCTCACAAAGTGCTCAATTTGAGTCCTCATAAATTCTTGATTAAACCATGAAACAGTCATGAAAATGGCTGTCTAGTGCTAGTTATAGCAATGGATTTCAAACATGAAATCTAAAAGATGATTTGAGGTACTGGATTGGACATTTCTGCCAAAGAGAATTTTATGCACAGAAAGGCAATAATTTAAGTTGTGTCTACAGTCTCTCTTCCTCCACAGTATTGCAAATTAAGGAAGCTTTAAAATCCTTGCTTACTAATGCTTGGTCAAGGACAGTAGTGACTGGCGGTACCACATTCACTGGATTGCTTCCGTGCTCTCATGTACATTCCTCATACTGATGCGAGTTCTGAAAATGGAGAACATAGCACAATGGATAATTGATTTACAGTAAGGTGCTTAGCAGTATTAGCAAGCAGTTACTGTACTGTACGGTACTGTAGAAAAAGTTAGAAGAAGCTGAAGTGGTCAATAACGGTTGCTTTACGGTGGAGGGCATAATATGCTCCAAAATATTGAGCTGAGTTTTACTGAAGTACATTACCATCAGATACGATCTATGCATGAACTTGTAGCTCCAGTAAAGTTTAGTTTATTTCTCCCCTAATTAAGTAGGAATTAAAGTTACAGGCTTATGCTTACATAGCATAGCTCAGACTAGTGTTTGATAATGTATAAGGGTAATGTCCTTGTCCAGGTACACAGGCAAGCTTAGTTGTGATATGCCACACAAAGCCATCTGTCAAACAGGAACCTGGCTGAGTTTCCTCTACTGCATCCTACCCAACATAAAAATTGGCAAAATCTGGATCTGTCGTACGTATAGCCCGAAGCACAAGCTCACCGCGCACCCTAACTACTGTAGGCCTATGAAGGTTAAGGCCTTTCATAGGGCCTAAGTCATGTACGTTTGGTTCTTATTTGACAACAATGTTACAAGTTAGTACTTTCAAGCATTAAATACTAGGCCTAACGTTCAATGCTACGTTACAGGCTGCAGTAAAATACTCCATATTCACCGGAGAAATTTTCAGGTTAAGGCCTAATAAACTTTCGTCTAAGCCTAGACCTACTTCATCATTTTTCATGTCTCTTTAACCACAGTTCTACCACGATAAATTCAACCAGCCTTTGCGTATCACTGATAAATTGTACAAAGTTCTTTAGTTAGGTCCAGGCCTAATTCATGGGCGGAGGCCTGGGTCATATTGACTGGTTGATATAGGCTAAAGTATTTGATCATTGGATAGGCTAATAAACATTGAGGTAATGCCTAATGGTACGAACAATTACGATGCTTAGTATTAGTAAGCACACGCACATTTTCTTGCTAGTCTTATCAGTTTTGAAAACAAGAGCACATGAGAAGATTTCACAGTCACAAGGATTCAACTGTAGGCCTAGCTGAACTTGTAATGTAAGCACTGTCTTGGAAAATAATGTATATAGATTCTCAGTCAAGCTGGAACCAGGGCCATCTAACTGTCATTCCATTGGTAACGGTTCCACGAAATTAGGTCTAGGCCTAGATTGTACTGTACAGTGTACCTCGTCTGCCGTATCTTGGACGTTAGAACGTTATTACAGGGTACAGATTACGCACTTTTGCAAACTTCAAAATTTTACCATCGCAATGAAACGAAATCCCAACTTGTTGTACAAGAGCAATGGGACAATTAATCACGACTCTTAGATTTGAAGTCCTGTGCACTCCACCGGATTGATCATTACATAGGCTACACTCTCCAAAGATATGTTGTTAAGATACTTGTGTGGCATGAAGTGTTTTTAGAAGAGTTTCGTTGCAATGCATGCATGCACTTGCTATGTAAAAGGTAACTGCCTCACAAGCACATGCAACCACTGTATCGAGCTTATGTGACTGATATTTTTGTGAAATTTTTTGCTGGGTTTCGGAGGTATCCTATAGTTTAGAAGTCCTTATCACTTGCAAATTATCTGTGATGTCATATTGCCACTAGGATCTGGAACCTATTTCTTTGTATTTCATTTCATATTTTCAAGGTGGAATATGATAACAGTTTGACCATGACCATTATCATCATAAGGTTATTTAACATTCTTAGATCAAACTTCATTGCTAGAGAATGGAGCTCAGCGATCGTAATTAGTAGTTATGAAGCTGGAAACATTGTTGACAATGGATGGACAGAATCACTAGAGCTGAGATGGCCCGAGAAGGTTAATGCCTGACGATGTGCAAGAACTGTTTCTATATATAATGATTGTGACGACTTGCTAGGCGACAGTGATGATAGCGAATTAGAAGATTAAGTAAGCAATTGTTATGTACTTCAAGGCAAACAGACTTTTAAATTTGTCCCAAGTTAGAGTATTTGTATCCTATTTAAACTAACGTTTTTGTACACAAGTCAATGAAAAAATTGTAAAACATTTCCGTGACGTCATCACAAATTGGTACATAACTCACCCTTCAGGGATCCCATATGTCAAAATGTGCGCAAGACGTGGGGAAAAGTCATTAAAAAAAGTCTAGTTCATATCTCAAATGGTTCAAAATCCGCGGCAAAAATGTCATAATGCTCCCCAGTGCAGTTAGGGTTAAATAGGGGGTCCTAATTGAGACCCCCCCTCCCCCACCACAGTGTAACCACATCCAATATATAAGGCTTAATTAACTAACTGGGTTTAAATTTTGAGGTTAATAAGAATTTGTTTTATCTTATTTGTGTAAGCATAATTGTTATGTAGGCTACTTCGAGGCAAACAGACTTTAAAATTTGTCCCAAATTAGGGTATTTTTGTCCTAATCAAACTAACGTTTTTGTACACAAGTCATTGTAAAAATTGAAACATTTCTTTGACGTCATCACAAATTGGTACATATCACCCTTCAGGGGTCCTACAGTATATATGGACAAAAGTGGTGTCAAAAATGCGCAAGACGTGGGGAAAAGTCATGAAAGAATCAAGTTCATATCTCTAACGGTTCAAAATCCGTGGCATAAAATGTCATAATGCTCCCCCAGTGCAATATCTCCCACCACCACAGTGTTAACACATCCAATATATAAGGCTTAATTAACTAACTGGGTTTAAATTTTGAGGTTAATTAGAGCTTGTTTTATCTTATCTGTGGGTAAATGTAACTTATGGTATTTTTACCTTAAAAAATGGACCCCCCCCCCCCAAGAAAGAGACCCCGTTTTCGGGGCGTTCAGGATTTGGGCTTTTTACCCAAGATATCCTTACTCCTTTCTGAAATTCTGTTGTAGAGAAACCACATGAGATAAATCCTCCTTCTGTGTGTAAATGTAACTTATGGTATTTTTTCCTTAAAAAATGGACCCCCTCCCCGAAAAAAAAACATTTCGGGGTTGCGTTCAGGATTTGGGCTTTTAACCCAAAATATTATCATTCCTTATGAAATTATGGTCTAGAAAAACCACATTTTATCCTAATTGTGTGTAAATGTAACCTCTGTTTTCTTCCTTAAAAAATGGACCCCCCAAGAAAGAGACCCCCGGGGGGCGTTTCGGGGGGCGTTCATGATTTGGGCTTTTTACCCAAGATATTCTTACTCCTTTCTGAAATTCTGGTGTAGAGAAACCACACGAGATAAATCCTCCTTCCACGTGATATACGTCCCTATAGCTCATTCATAGCCTGGTCTACAAGTCTTCACTCATGCAAATGGAATAATACAGCTCTTTTTTTGGAGAAGTTGCTCATGACAGCTATCTCAGATCAATATTGATGCTTTTCTTAAGGTGACATAGACTACTCTATTAAGTATCTTTACCAAATCCGCTTAATTGCTTCAAGAACGGAAAGTGGCGTAACAGCTGATAGGAGATCATCTTTTTCGAAACAGGAAATTGTTTGCTTTTTTTCTTGGGGGGGGGGGGGTGAATTTTTAAGAGCATGAATGAAGTAGGCTACATTAGGTGCAAAAACCTGAGGAAAATTTGAGGCAATCATAAACCACTTATAAGACCTTCCAAGGGCAGCGCACGAAACATACTGTTTACTGGTGAGTGAAGAGGCTTGTTTCCAACATATATACTGGCAATTAGTTGTAATTAGGTGCTTTTAAATGTCTCAGTGAGGACAAAGATAATTTTTAGAGTATCAACAAATTATTATGTTTTGGAGCATCAGTGGCCATAAATTGACTACATACTACCATAGTTGAGGCCAATAATAGTTAATCTTTAATACATACTTCTTACTGTACCAATTATATGTTGATTGAACTTCTGAAATATTCATTTTTAGCGAGGCTCAAACCATATACATTTTATTTTTGCGTATGTAGAGAGTTCTTTTACGGTGCACAATGCCTCTTACCAGCTCAGTACTAAGTGATGTTCTTGAGTTAAGCATCAAGTCATGCCCACATAAATGTTACAGTTAAGCTGTTTTTCTTTAAAACAGTTCTCCCCCCCCCCCCCCTCCTTTTCTGAAAAAAAACATCACAAAACGAACACGTGCATATTGCCATCATTTCCATATTAGCTCATATATATAGAGAATTGCGTCACGTAGAATCGTCATTATTGATTTAATAGGAAACAAATAACACGGTTGCTATGCAACCGTCCATCCTAAACTACTTGGTAAATTACACAAATACATCAGTTATAAACGCAATATTTTAAAGTTATATTACACGTTTCGTAACTCACTGGCAATTGCTCACGTCCATAAAATGCTGACTTTAAATTTAAAGTTTAAATTGTAGGGAAAACTTGTTGGACTAGCCCATGATAACTTGAATTCGAATACTGTATTTGAAATTAGATATAACAGGAGCTGATATTACTTTCGACAATAACATAGTTTTAAGTAGTACAGGGGCCTACGTCTAGATACTTTACTGTTAGTAGCCTACTATATATGACAATATTATGAATTTCGAAGAAGAGATCATTTAAAAAGAAAAGAAACGAAACGAAACGTGCGATATGAACATAAGCTCTGCCTTACATAGTTTAATGAACGATAAAAAAATTGAAATTATCATTTCACTGACCATGTTAAAAATTAAATTTTGGGTTATAAACGTCACTATTACTTTAAAATATTATATTTTCAGTGGTCGATGTCCAAACGTGTGGAAAATTTACTTTGACGTTTGGCCAAACATTGTTTTTATAGTTTTCTTTATTTCAAGGTGGAGATTATTTATGCAAGACTTATTGAAACCGAAGAGACAGGTAAAGTAAATGAGTTGAAAGAATCTCTCTAATAGACCGTAATCGTGAGAAATAATAACATGTAACAACAAGAAGATGTAAAAAAAGTATATATACTTTGTTATGGTAGGGTGTTTTATTTATACATTGTAGCCTAGGCTAGTAAATGACTAAATAAATGATATAACAGGAATTACAAAACCTTTAGTGGAATTATGGCATATATATATATATATATATATATATATATATATAACGGAAAAACTGTTAAACAACTATGCTGCATTTAGAGAAAGGCTGGATCTCGAGTGAGCTATCAATAATTGAATTAGGTAAGTGATTGGAAGTAAAACAGCCAATGATTGGTTTTTGCAGAGCTTTCGAGCAAAACTAGCTCTTCTTCAGTTTTACTTCCAATCACTTACCTAATTCTATATATTTATATATATATATATATATATATATATATATATATATATATATATATATATATATATATATATATATATATTGAAATCGCAATGAGTTGAAAAATCCAGAACAGTGAATAAACTTCCAGCCCCCCCCCCACCACGGGTGAAAATATAAAAGACAACACATCAGTCTATGCCTTTTGATTGATTTTCTTTTCAATTTTGGAAATCGTTATCACTTAACATGAAGCATATTAGCAAACTCTAAGTAGTTCTTTTAATCGACGTCATTGTGTTTGAAACTGAAGCATTTCAAATCAAACAAACAGGGTGCACTTATCAATATCTTCGTTAAATCTGTCCTTTTGTTCAGAAATCGTGCTGTTTTCATAATTTCCTTGAAAACTGCAAGCTGACGTTATTCGAATTTTCAATGAGGCAAGGAATCTGAAAATAATTAAATAGCATTGATTTCACTTGTTTGTTCCTATCATCGTAGCAGTGTCAGAGTTACGTCATGGACAGACCATTAGTAAACATGGTGTGGTACATATGCGCATGCGTATGCTGTGTGATAAAATCGCAGTGGTTCAATCATTGGATGGTCGAAAACAGGACGAAGAGCGAGATGAAAGAACTTGAAGTACATCGAATCGTTGAGTCTAAAGCCAAAGAAGAAGCAAACTGTCAATAAATACGATACATTATGCTCAGTTAGAGAGATGTCATGATTTAAAAAGTTGTATCATGCATGGGACATAAAGGTGTATTGATCCCTCACGTTCCGTTCTTCGCTTTCCAGCGCAGCATGTTTTGGAGGTGAATGTACTCGGGGACGGGGTTGGTAATGAAAATAATACCACTTTTAAGTAATAGTTATATATTCAAGATTTAGAAAGGGCATCGGCAATCCATATTTAAAAACAAACATATATCAAAACAAGCTAAACATTTCAGTAAAGCAAGACAAACTGTTACAAATTAATAATAGCTCAATGCATGATATCATATTGAGACTTGCTCAAGTCTTCCTCTTGTCTTTGAAACGATGCTTTATTTTTCTGAATGGGAAATACATTAAACCTGATCATTTTAAAGTTTTTGCAATCGGGAGGGGGGGGGGGGGGTGAGGTTCACACCCAGCATTACCGTCAATTAGACTAACTATTATGATCCGGTTTGCCGTCTCCTTTATAATGAAGCAGCTATTTTGCTTGGCTTTAAGTTTGCCGAACCTTTCAAGCATTTGACCTCAAGATATACACTTGCAATTGATCAATTTCAGTAGGCTACTTGCAAATGATTATTTTCTCGAAACTTTTAGTTTAATCTGTGGGTAATGAAATCGTTTCGATCCATTAACATTTCGTCGTCAAGTTACTTTTCAAAATAGAGTTAGCACAAAACTAAGCGGTAATTAAAAGACAAAACTTCATGATTACATAATATAAAGCTGGACTAGTGAAGCTAATGACCCATGTAATGTATTCGCATTTTCATGTAGCAGAACATTGCAAAAAAATAATTATAATAATAAATATAACAAATAGGCTACTAACATATAACTATATTAAAGGAATTTCAATGAAACCTCATAGTACAAATTTCACAAACATAAAAAAGAGCAACGAATAAAAACTCATTTCCATTATAGAAAAAACCCCGATATATAAACGTAAAGCAACAGTGGCTCGATGATGTCATATTTAGACTTGCAAGTCTTCACCCTCGTGTGTGAAGACATTATTAAATCTGTGAATCGTCCAAATGGAAATAACGTTTTTGTTTAAAGTTGTGAAGTTGTTCATGACAGTTATCTCTATCAAATAGACCAATAATGATGATTTGGTTTGTGTTTTCTTTCATCCTACCTTTCTCAAAATTAAACTGGACACACCCCTACATCAGTGCCTGAAATAACTTATTATCTTTTGCCCTCTCGTGTTTTATAACCTTATACGGTAGCCTAGCTTCATGCGTAAGACTTAAAAACGTCTTAAGTCAATATAAAGTTGACATTTACAATTAAAAAAAAAAACGACCGCCTATAGTCTAAAATGGCAATAAAGTGAGCACGGTCTCGCAGATTGGATCGAAAATCTCGACTGATATTCGTACACGCAAATTTGTTCAAATATAAATGAAACCTCTTAAAAGCGTTAATGAATGGTTTCTTAATCATAAAAGCCTGGCCAGGTTATTAAAACTACCGATGACTCTCTGCGCATGGTCTGTTGTTAGTTAAGCTTGTTAATCAAAGTTATCCACGCATGTAAGGGAGAAACAGAATGATTGTATAAGCATTTGAGTTATTTAAATATGTGGTTTTCTAAAACAAAACACAACTTAATGTGAATGTGTATCAGCTTCATGTGATTTGTATACGCTTATCTCATAAAATAGCTCTTTAAAAGTGTTTGGGTTTTTAAATTGTCGGTTTAGTAGTCTTATTTTAACCAACATATCACCATTGACAACTTAAAATGGAATCGGAAAGCTCGGAAAGCGTTGACGTCGATATCTTATACGTAGTAATCTATGGTTGTTTAGCTATCGTAACGATTGGTGGGAACTCGCTGGTAATATCGGCGTTTTATGTAGACAGAAAGATACGACAAAAGGTATCTAATTATTTCATTTTGCATCTTGCTATAGCGGATCTTTTAGGCGGTTGCTTCGTTCTGACGATCAAATTTGGAAAGTCATTTTGGTCGCTTTTGTACCCTACTGAAGAAGGAAATTGGCCGCTTGGTGAAACAGCTTGCATTGTTTGGTTGGCTGGAGGAACCACTTTGATTTATGTCTCCACCTTAATTGTTATCGCGATTAGTTTCGATCGGTACCTTCTCGTAAGGGACGCCATTAAGTACACCATTAATGTTACCAAGAATAAAATCTTGATCACTATCGCCATTGTGTGGACGTTCAGTGTTATTTACTCATTTGGGACGACAGTTGCGAAGTTTTACATAGATATTGTACTTGAAGAACTAACAGGTAATACATCATCACATTTTAGTCCTGACCTAGAATTTATCGATCCATTTATCGATCAAGAGGCGAACTTCACGACGCTTAACCCAACTACTGTTGAGAACGTCGAGAGTTCCATGACCAATGTTAATATTTCACCTTCATTTTGTTCAGACGATGTCTACTCATCTGTGAAAAACTCCAGTATTTACGTTCCCAGTGATTTTCTGTTATTTTTCATATTTTTGGCGACAATAAATGGTTGCGTATGCTTCAAACTGACACAAAGAGCACGCAATGGGATATTTAACCCAACTTCGACTGGCCATAGGTACAAAGTTAGAGATGACACGGGAACAGGAGACTCACCGAAAAATAATGTCGGGCACAAAACAGATACTGAACAACATAGCCGGGAAACGTCTCTCAATAGTGATCACCGTCATCCCATAGTTGTCTACGAAGACGCTGAAACAGATCCGAAGAAAGACATAGAAAGCAAAACGGAATTCATTGAGGCAAAATACGATAACCAGGGAGCAGACGTGGTTAGCGACCAAGAAGATACGACCAAGGAAAACAGCGATTCAAGTGAAAAAATCTTTAAAAAGATTCGGGACTGCAAAAAAAACCCAGTAAATAGAAATCGGGGTATTCAGCTGCACAAAAGCCGTAAGGCAGTCAAGGCGCTAACCACATTGGTTATTGTCTACGTGATTTGTTGGTGCCCTTATTACGTCATATCTGGTCTTTACCATTCTGATGTTATAAACGTACCGGAGTTTGTCCTTCATATCTGTTTAGATATGATTTGGTTAAATTCCGCGATAAATCCATTTCTCTACGGTATTACCAACGTAAGATTCAAGCGTGGGATGGTACTGGTCTGGAAAAAACTCTTTTAAATCCAAAAATTTAAACTGAAGACAGTTGGATTAACGGTTTTATTTCAAATTGAAGTCATCTTCAGTCTCTGACAGTGACTCAACTTTCAGCTGTCGATCCTTGGATCGAGAGAAATGTGCAAAATATATTACGCTCAAATGTATGTATTAATAAATATTCTCGTAAATGTAGCTAATTCCAACTTGGATGATTATCACCCTTTGTTCACACATTTTAATATAACATTTGCATTACTTAGTGTTACACGTCATTTTCATGAACATATTATTATCATCGCTTTTATTATTATTGACTAAGATTTGCATCAGGATATTACGCAAAACTCTTGAAACTATATATATATATATATATATATATATATATATATATATATATATATATATATATATATATATATATATATATATATATATATATATATATATATATATATATATATATATATATATATATATATATATATGTATATGTATATGTATATATATATATGTATATATATATATATATATATATATATATATATAAAATTTACAATAAAGTATCTTATCTGTCTCATTTGATGTTTTTATCAATGTAACCCAAAGTGATTAAAATGGATGTTGTGATACCGTCAAGTGATAGCTTTGGAATATATATTGTTTTGGCTATTTTAAGGGACACTTTCCATTGCTGTATAACTTTCTAACTGGATATTGGAAATGGAAGACATAAGGTAAATGCATAGGCGCACAATTTAATTTGATTTGGGGGGGGGGGGTGCTGTTTCGACTTACCCGAAAAATATAGCCACAACTTTTTCGCGGGCTTCGCACGCGTTCAACATCATAATGTGCATATTATACAGGCATGCATCTGTTATTACATCGCATGCCAATAACATACAATCATTTGCTGTGTTATTACCCTTCCATATTGGTTAGAATTATTGGGGAAGTTGTTACAATAATAATGGTAATACTAATATAAGTTTAACAATTGAAAAACACATTGCAAAGTATTTTTCTTTCGGTAAGTGCCCGAAAAATTATCAGCATATTGCCCGAATTTTCACAAAAAAAATCTGATTGGGGGGGGGGGGGGGTCTGCAGCCCCGTGCTTCCTACGCCTATGGGTAAATGATCAAACGCGGCGCTGGAATTTTGTCTGTGGATTCCTGTTGAGTGGCCTGTATTTTGGTGACAATTTTTAGTTAGTGTAGGTAACTTAGTTGAGAATGCCAGACACCTACCCTGCTTTACCAAATGCGAGCTCAGCCAATTTTGCCTACTTATTTTTACACACTTGTTTGTCCCAATGGTTCGCCAGGAATGCAAATAATCCAACAGGTTATATACAAAAAAGCTACTTGGTTACCCAATGATATTGCTCTGGGCTTCAGACTTGTTCAGAATATGTTTAACCGAAAAAAAAAACACACACACACACACAATATCACAAAAGTACGAAAGGATTAGAGAAAAATTTTGCAAAATGCTCTTCTAAATTTGGTTCAAGTTTAACTCGATCGAATGCTGCTATCGTTACCTAAATTAAGAATGTGTCACTAGTAAAACTTGAAACAAAACTTTGAGTTTTACTTCAAGCGGTCCCACGACGACATCATGCGAGGTTTTTTAGCAAAGGAAAAGAAAAAACTATGTCAGATACCTACGCAGGTTTATTGGCCTTTTGGCTAATATCATACACACTGGACGATGATCACAGTCTTGATGCAAGGGGACTGGCGTTAAGAACGGATCAGTCGGTTCGTTGTTTAGTTTTTCGTGTCCAGGTTCTTTCCTGGTGACTTTTGTTAAAAAAGTATCTGTTCCCGTTCTACAACGACTTGTGATACACGTTGAGACGATGATCACACAGTCACAGTATGTGTTAGCAGACGGGTTGAGAGGGCATCAGGAGTTTGGTAGTTCGTGATAAACATTTGACGTAATGTCGTCAGATCACACTCTCCATGTAAGGGGATTATTTTCTGAGTGTGGATCTATTACCTGGTTAAGTTTTCGTGCCCAGGGTCTATCTTGGGGTGAGGGGTTCATCACAAATACCATTCACCCGACCGACTAACAAACCAATGCCAATATTTAAATATTGATCAATATTTAAACATCGATCTAAAACGAATGGTTTGACCACATCAGCATTTTTAGCTGGTTTCTCAATTTGATTTTCTCGAGATACATCAGTAAGGTTTTCAAAAATTGTTCCTGCCAGTTGGACACAATCATTACCTGTTTGAACCTTAACATCATTCACATAAGGTGCTTTACGGGCCATAGAACGAGTTGTTACACAAGCTGGAAAATTACCAGGGTATTCTGTCGACAACCCTATTGTTTCCTTAGTGGACTGATGTTGGGTAAATACATGGGGGAATTGTGCAGTCCGCCACCAGAAATATCATTGCCAAGGAGAAAGTCTATACCCAGGCGCGTATCCAGGGGGGGCGTTGGGGGCGCGCGCCCCCCGGGTAAGAAAAAGAGGAGAGAAAAAAAAAGAGAAGAAAAAGGAAAAAAGAAGGGGAAAAAAGGAAAAAAGGAAAAAAGAGGAGGAGGAGAGGAAGGAAGGGAAAAGAAAAAGAAGGAGAGAAAAAGGAGAAAAGGAGGGAGTAAAAGATAAACGCCAAGACATGTACCGGGAAGAGAAAGAGGAACAGTGACATCATTACAGCGCTGAACCCTATTATATACACATGGCCGGGTAGCCAGTGACGGATCGAGGATTTCGGAAGGGGCGTGCGCCTCACCCTTACACCGACAACTCCATTTTTGACGTTTCCATTTTTCCTCTCTCACTAATGTATCTATAAATATATATACTATATATGGTCTATCATAACGCGTGTGTGTGTGTATAGACGCCTTAAACAATTGTGCTATTAAACCAACTGTGGCTGGTCTCGAACTCGACCGAGTCGTCGGGGAACATGACGCATTTCGGGAATGGGGCGACCGCCCCCCCCCCCCGAGCATATTTTTTTTTTTATGATATCGCTAGTAAATTCAAAATAGAAAATGCTTAGATGTAACTTACAAGGCATGGGAAGTGTCATTTCCAGCGATCTGGGTGGCACTTTCGGGCAAAAATTTCTTGTACGCTTCGCGCCAACTTGTGGTGGCGCTACACTTAATTTGTAAAGCGAACAGCAGATATCACATCATATCCAGTGGCGGCGGAACCGGGGGAGGGGGGGGGGGGGGCTTGAAAAAGTTGAGGGGGCAAATGCATGATAAGCCCCCCCCCCCCCCCAATATTTACCAAGGCTCCGAAACGTGCATCTGCCCATTTTTCAATGCATACTTGTCGATCTGTTCGATGCGTCCGATGAGTACACGCAAGGCGTGGAACATGGCTCTTTGTTTAAACGCAATCAATTATTAAACGAATAAAAACACAATATTAGCATTTCACCTGTACTGTATAGGGTGCATGCATTCGTGACAGTGCTTGGATTTATAGAAATTTGTTGGCAACTGCACATGTTTTGGAATTACCCATTTGTTGACATTAAGAAATGCTTTCTGTTTTTTCTTATGACATTTATTTAATTATTGCATTTAATTGCAAGTAGTAATTTACTACACTCAAAAACCTCTTTGCGAGTACACTACGAGTAATAGCTACTCTCTTAAAACATCATCGAATATACAAATTACAATGTTTTTACAGATTTTTACGTGCAATCTGAGAAATTGCAGGCTTGAGACCCATATTTTAGGGCTAGGTATTCGCAGCACAAAACACTCGGGAAGTGCCGTTTCCGGCCATCTGGGGGTTTGAAAAACCCAAAATTTTCTTGTACGCTCCGCGCCAACTGATGGTGGCGCTCCGCTTAGATAGTCTCCAGAGCCTGTATATATGGCTCTGATAGTCTCCACACATTAGCCCCCCCCCCCTTCAATAATTTCCCCGTTCCGCCGCGCCTGATATCATATCAGTGAGCATGAAAATGGCGTTCCAGGCAAAACAGCCTCAAAAACTGTCTTTTTGCGTACTTGATGAGTATTGAATATGACATTCTCAGAGAGACTGACTTCGACAAATTGATCCAAGATTTTGCAAGGGTCAAGTCTCGAAAACTGCCTGGTCTGTAAATATACGTACTGTAAGTATTATATCCATGTTTATATGATTGATCATGATTGCTCGTTCGTACTGAGAGTGAGAGAGGTTGTAGCAACCTTTTTACTTGTACTGACAATTTTGCTGGCAAACAGGCCTACATACCGTAATGAAAATTCTTCAGAAATCACAAAATTTACTTCAGAAATCACAAAATACTGCACCATTTCGCATCCAAGAACCCTTAATTATTGGAAAAAATCCAATACCCCTCCCCTTACACACCTCCCCCAGGACGGCGATCACTGGAGGGGGGGGGGGCCTCCACCACTGAAGGTTGCCCACGGGCCTCCACATGTCTAAATTCGGCCCTGTACCGCGGGATGCTCATATAAACAACGAATTTTCCTATGTAGATGGAGAGAAAGCATGGAGGTCCAATTATGTCAAAACTCTCTTTTACATTAGTATTGGCGAATTAGTCGGCCAAGCGTAGAACTATATTTTAATTACCAAGGAGATAATTTTTAACTATTCATTTTCTTTAGCTACATCATTGCAATGTATTTTTCTTTCAGTACAGGTGCCCGAAAAATTCTCACCATATTGCCCGAATTTTCAGAAAGAAATATTTCGTTAGCCCCCCCCCCCCCGCCTCCTTGACCTATGTGTGTAGTGTTCGGTTTCGGCAATATCTGGTATTTTTTTCATTTCCTTCAACGAAGTTTATAGTAGCCGTTATAAGAGGTTTCAATATTTGTTCACCAATAAATTAACTGTGTCTGAATTTTCGAAAATTTCCTGACCAACATTCTTCATACTTCCCTCTACTCGTGCAATTTTGACCAGTCTGTAAGGGGTTCAAGGAGGTTTTTCTATATTGGTTGTCCATAGATGAAAATTTTGGCAACATTATGGGTATGTTTTGAAGTGAGTTTAATCACGAGAAATGTGAATTTTGAAATTCTGAACAAAAAATGGGCATAAAACCTTCAAAAGTGGGGCTGTCGGTTATTGTGGGCCGCGACGTAGAATCACCTACAAAAAGCAATGATCCACAGGAGATGCGACGGGGTCGAACATGATGTGTGACTGGTGACAATCTTCAAAAAGATTATGGATGGGAGAAAAAACTATTGGGAAATACTTGGTTCTCAGGCAAAAGTGTTCATCTGTTTGGCCATTTTCAAGCCCGAGAAGTGCCATTTCCGGTGATCTGGGGGGTATAACAACCAGAAATTTTCTTGTATGCTGCTCGCCAACCGATGGTGGCGCTCCGCTTAGATAGTAATTGGCGCCCCCCGGGTTGAAAAATCCTGGACACACACCTGATACCGGCACCACTCTACTACTCATATCTCGACTAGGCATGATAATAATTCTATACAAAAGTGTCAAATCTGTGATATAAAAATTACACAGATAAAAAATGGCTGGATTCAAAATCTCTTCAAAAAATGTCTCTTGAGCATTGAAATACTTTTGGAAGGCAGTTGATCAATTTGTATTTACAGAAACAGACTGGAGATGGAAGACTGCATAAAACAATAAAATTAACATAGCTCCCAAACATTGTCTTTATCTATGATCTGGACGGAGACACTTTGCTTTTCAAATGGATACAACATCTCAAGGTGTTTGTGCTTCTTTAATGCCTCCTTCAACCCTTTAAAGGGATAGTCCAGGTGAAAATTTATTTTCAACTGATGAAAGAACCATATTCTAAGCGTCCTGGTGAGATTCGTATTCAGAGGTAACGTTAATTTGACATATTTTTGCACCCAACGTGAACTTGTAGTAGACAGTTGTGATGTCAGGAAAGCACATTGACGGATTTGCTTGATATTTTTCTTTGAAATTTGCATCTAATTTCCCACTTCAAAGCTGGAATGTATCTCAAAACGAACACACGTCAGTCATTGGTGTATTGCTAACTTCAAATACCCTTATGTGCAGTTGGAACCCTGTCCAATCCAATACAGAGCAAAATGAAGGAAAACAAATTATTTTTCTCTTTCAGTATTCAACATTCAACACTCCTTTAATATCCTTTCTACTATGGGCTTTCTGTGATGTCATCTGTACAGTAAAATGGGCATTGCACAACACCTTTATAATCAGTATGAATGGGTTTACAATATTACCATTAATAACCCTAAAATTCATGAAATAATGACATAATCATCATCTTATGACTACTGTTATCAAATATCCTTCAAAAACCAAAAATATATTAACATTGCTTTTAAAGTTTAAAGGAATCAAATTCAAACAATAGAACATTCACATGTCCAAATGGGAGGGTTTGCAAGCAAACTAAAGGCCTTGTTCACATTTGAGAAAGAAAGGGGTATCAGGATCTTGATGCCCCTCAGAGAGGTTAAATAAGGTTGACCCTGGATGTGCCATTTCACATTTGAGAATAGGTGGTGGATCAGAGTCAAATGAAAGAACATTTTGCTAGTGCCAAAAGGACAGGAAGATTCTTCTTCCAAATCAACAAACTACATGTAGTGCTATAGTTCACCTGCTTTAGGTCTGTCTTTATGCTGGAAGGAATGAGGGCAAATAACCAGAGATCTCCGGTTGCATGATGCCCTGAGCGTTCACACTGCAATCTACATCGCTGTAAGAAGGTTTCTATGAGTTCACGGTCTGATCTTGAGTATGAGAGCACCAAAAAAAATGTTGACTGTCCTTGTGATGTCAGATCCCTTTTGTGTCCGCAAAGGCAAACAAGGCTTAATGATAACTGTCGACGATATGTAGGGATAACCCATTTCAATATAAAGTTATAGATCACAGTTTGCAGACAGGATAAAACTCCCAATTCCTTAAAGGACTTTGTCTCTCAACGGTTTTAAGGATAGGCTGGCCAAAAAAATAGTTGTAGCTTCCATTTACCATTGGTTCATCTGACTTCATTTCGGAGAGAGAGAGACATGACTATTGGAACTCATGTCACAGCTGTGTTCTTGACCCTGGGTCTTACTTTTCTCTTTACACCTTGTTTGCACTTCTTCATCTTCTTCTTCGTCTTCCCGGAAGCAACCGTCTCCCTTGCTCTAGCTGCAGCTTTGGCTTCCATTTCTTCCTGTATAGCCATTCGCTCATTTGCCTGCTCTGTTTGATAGAGTGATACAGTTCAAATGCTAAATTATTTATTATCACATAAATTGTTTCGTCTATTTGAACTACAGATGCTTCCCCCCAAAAGATAAAAAAAGAAGATTTTAGTAGAGAATCATTCACTAACTGAACCACTTGAAAGAGTTTACCTAATATCATGAAACTCACTCTTAAGAAATTGTACAAAAATGTTCACAACTTTAATATCAAACATAGTTACTAAAGTTTAACAAATCTACATATTTAAGAGGTTGACCATTTGATAAGCCATTATTGGAATTGAAGGTTCTTTCGTCATACAATGGATTGCTACTCATTGTACTCATAACCACAGTCTGTAGATATTTCAAAGGTTACATTTATTGCCCACCAATAAATGTCCTAAATGTACAATTCAAGTTTGAATAAACTCTGAATCTTTCTGAATAAAATCTAATTTTGTTCATCAAACACACAAAACCTCATTTGCAGTGTAGTGTTTCATACTTCCCGTCATGCATACTTCCCTTCACGCATATATACATATATTAATTTTAATAGCAAATGTATTCAAACAAATCTTAACTTACGCAATGCCTTCTCTGCAAGTTTGTATTTTCTGAAAACATTTCCAAGCCAAACTTCTGGTTGGTTCAATAAGCTGTCCCAGTCAGAGAAAAAAAAATATACCAATACATCAGCAATTGTATCAAAAGTAACAACAACAAAAAACCCAAATTTTGCATTTTGTCCCATCATTGTGGAAAAAAAAAATGACAAAGTTTGTAAATTTGACCTCCAATCCCTGTTTTAAATTGATTGTACCAAGGGAAGTTTTCTTTGCTTTGTTTACTTTCTCTTCAATTCCTCTGTTCACTGTTTTATACTATGCATTTCTTATTTGACCTTTTTAAAAGTTTTTCGGGAGTGAAACGCTTCGATAAGCTTCTCAAGGTTTCTTAGTTTTCATTCCCTCTACTTCATCGCTGTTCATATTATTTTTCTTATTTTCTGCAAGTTTTGCTATTTAATGTTGTCCAAAAACAAATCATAAGAAAAGAACAAAACGAAATTTATTTCTGACGAATGAAAGAAGAATGTATACTAAGAAAGTAACGCATCTTGGTGACACTTTGCAAGCAGTTTGTGCAGTCACGTTAGTGCTACACACATTGAAGGTAATTATATTAGTACCAACATATATTTTGCAACTCATAAAACTTTCATTATTATCAGATATTACCTCTGAACATCTAGAAGAAAGTTAAAATGATACTTGAAAATTTTCATAGCCAGGGAACGTGGTTTATAGGCAATAACAGATGTAATATTATAGTAGAAGAAATTTAAAACACTTCAAATATGAAATGTCCTGTTTGTCTTTTCAATCAAGAATTTTGTTTTATAAAGAACAAATAATGGATACTTAAGTGATGTGTGAGTAAGATACCTGGCAGAGGAAGTCTGAGGGAGCTGTGACATGCATTCATCAAAACCTCTCTCTGACGGGCTCATCAGACCTCTAGAAAAAAAAGGACAATAAGATGAGATTCAGATGATACCATATCAATATAAACATATTTGTCCATAAATATTATATGTCTGAACAATAAAATTGGTTGGAGTACATTGTGACGTCTCAACTTCCTATCACAGTACGGATATCTGCAGCAAACAATGCACAGGGAGCAAGCAAACTTCGGGTCTCTGACCAGTGTACAGACGTTTCATGGAATTCACTTGTTTATAATAATTCAAACAAAATCAAACACTTTTTCCAGTCAAACAATCAAAATTGAACCAATTTCCCTGATTTTTTTTACCAGGGGGAACAAATGTTGATTCTTTATTTTTTTTCTCACAACTTTGCTTTTCAGGGAGGAGAAGGGGAAGGGGCACATGTATCAATGTACTAAGTATCAACATGAGTCTTGAGAATTACCCTTGCTTGTTGCAACATTACAACTTTTCATTCAGTCAGACCTCAATGCTAATTAAATAATTTGTTAACATGAACTTGCCCAGTTTAAAGAAGTACTGTTAGTGAAAATCTGTGACAAATGGGAGATTTGTAATGTCAACAACGACACACAAGTCATGGCAGACTTATACATGATCATGCATGGAGTACTTGTGGGCTGAAAGAGGCTTCTAAAATTGTAACTGATAAAAAAGCAGAAGGCATCTTCACAGAGTGATCGGAGGTAGGAAGGATATGGGAGCTTCTTGGCAACCCATTAACAAGGTAAATTTACAATTGGTACATAAATTCATGTCCTAGCTGTAGGCAAAAACATGCATAAAACGAAAAACAGATTTGTACACAAAAGGTTCCATCTTCTTTCTCCATCTCAATTTGCCTCCGTCATCATAGCTCTCCACCGCTTTGGCCAGATTCCATTCGAGTATAGAGCAGATACAATATAAATAAATGTCGTTTATCACAATGACTTACCTTTTCAAGTTCTTGAAGGGTACATTCACACCATTCTGTCTTAGCTTCTGTCTCACTGCAAATACTGTTTCTTCTTGGTTACTTTTGGGAAGCTGAAATCAAAGCAAACAAAAACCATGTTTCCGAATCGCTATCAAGTGAAGTAAAGAGAAAAATCTTTACAAGGAGTTGAGCCTAAAATTCAATGAAAGCATATTTCGTTGGGCCTACTCTATTGGCTTTGAGAAAAATGTTTAACATGACAGTACTCTCCAGTTATAAGGGTAACAAAATGAGACCAAACTTTCAAAAGAATTACTAGGTACGTTTTGATATTTGAAATATTGTTAGCAATATTTAATATCAACCGATGTGAAGACAAAAAAAAAAAAATGTGAAACGAAAGTTTGTAGTTGCTGTTGTTGTCATTATAACAATCTACAGTATGCCTCCCTGTCACCTCCAAATGGGAAATTAAAGGGAAAGGATGATGAAAGCAAAGTTTAATGCAATATATCGTAAGAGATAAAATGTACTTTAATTCTTTGTAATTTAAAAAAGAAATGTGTTTTGTAATAGAAATTCCAATACTTTGTAGAAATGAGTGAAAAGTAGTACGAAATAAAAACAATGAAACTAACATCAAAGTCACTATCTGAAGAAGAGGATGGATCACTTTCAACTGGAGGTTGCACTCTAGATGGAGAAACTGGTTTGACCTCCTCTACAGAGTAATCTGATAGATGATAAGAAAACAGAGAAGGTAAAGGTGATACATCATACAACATGATAGCAATATTAGGCCTATGCCATTTTCCAATTGTGTACAATTGGGTAAGGAGAAATTTTCCAAAGGCATACACTTGGCAAATCCTTAATTTGGCAGGTAAAAGTCATGTCTATCATGTTTCCGTGTTTTGCATTGTTTCAAAGTTATGCCCAGATATTGAGGAGGGCTACATAAGAGAAACAAAAGGTATCAGGGAGCCCCAAAAAATCTCAGTCTTAACAATTTTGATAATTGTGAAAAAAAAGTTGGGGTTCTTTCTGGTATATTGGAGGATAATGCTGATGGCATGTAGTTGCATAGTACTCACTGTTCATATGGCCAAATTTAAAGATGATTCATTAAAAGTGTTAATAAAACATAACAATATAACAACTTACTCTCCTGTATATATTTCTTTGTACTTGTTAAAGTCCCTTCTCTCAGGGCTTTAGCTGCTTCACGATTACGCATAACCTCTGCCGCACTGAACACGAAATGAGTTTACAAAGAGTGAAAAAAAAAATAGCGAAATGCATGTGTATGTAAATAAAGGTTTCAGTGACATAAAATGATGTTGAATTTGTGTTCTTTTTCGCATTTTCAGATGGGTATATATAGTTACAGTATATCCCAATAAATCGGGGTTGTCCTGTTTTATGAAATGACAAACCGGCAAACTAACTTGTCCCAATTTTCTAAAGGTCTTTATAAAGAATAAATATCACTGTTCTTTTAATACGTAAGCTAAACGATACACATATATACTACACATCACTATATGTGACAGTATCAGTACTTAACATGATTGAGACACTTTCAATACACAAAAAAAACATGATTGATGGATTCATATTAGCTCCAAAATTAAACTTCGCCTACACAGTTGCAACAAACACTATTTTCCCTTTCCTTTATTATTATATAGCATCAAGTCAACACAACAACAAAACATAACATCATGTATACACAAAAAGGTCACACAATTTAGTGTACTGGCAATGGAGGCATAAAAACACACATGCAGACAGTAGGCAGGTACTGTACAGTAGCTGAAGACACCATACAATTTAATTATATCCCATTTATGGTTCCACTGCTGTATAGTATTGTCCTTCAGAGCAATTACTCTTTTGTTTCACAATTTCAATATTTTTAAAATATTCACAAATGAGTTGTAACTGGGTTGCAACAAACACTAAAAACTAAACCTCAACGTAGCAATTTGGCGATATTTCACATTAGACCTCTCCCCCAGAATGAGATGTCTGACTATTCAGCCAAAGAACTATATCTAAAGAAAGCTACTTATTTCTCTGGATAATAATTTATGACTCTTTTCATATCTTGTGAAGCCTGCAGTCAGTCCTGTATCATTTTAATTATTCAAAACTTCAAATTTCTCTTGCACCTATTTGTAAGGTATGTTTAAATCTGACAAAAGCAGCCAGAACACTGCAAAGATATTGGCTACATATTAATGCAAATCGTTAAATTCTTCTTAATATTTTTTATTGATTTATTGCTCTTTCATTGTGGAGGCCCATGGTATGGTGGTCCAAAATGGAAGGCAGGATGGGTCACTACAATTTGTTTTCTTACATTTTTCTTCCAAACCATATGTTCTTTGAAACTGACAAATGAAAACAATCTTGTCACCCAGATACCTTTCCATTTCATGATTAAGAGAGGGCAAAAGCAAACTGAAAATATTAGAGAAATTTTGATAGTGTTTCTGTGTCATTTCGAACAACTAACATGATAAATATTCTATTTAGTAAACTACCATGTTGCAGTCTTGAAAAGTATAAATAATAACAAAGAAACAATCACAAAAGCGCATATCAGTTTTATACAAAAACTAATTAAGGGATATGCTTGTCAAATAAAGTTGAAACATGTACATATTTTCTGATATATTTTTACCTTCTCGTCTGAGGTGTAAGAGTCCGGGTACTGTTGCTATGTAGTTTCGTAGTTGGTGACATTCTCTGTTCATCTTTCTGGTTGCGATACTGTCGAAGAGAATAATACCATCACGAACTTGAAATCTCTCATCACCGTTACCAGTACCTGTTTTCATTTGTTTATTAACCCTGTAGTTGTTGGATATGTTTTATAGGCAAGATTTTTATACAGTACCTGTATGAATTGATTTTAATTTGTTGTGAATCTTAAGTAGTACTGAATTATCTATGGGTCTAAATTCAATAAATGAAAAAAGAATTAAAATCATATTTGATGATATTTTAAACAAAAATTATAACAATTTTCATATGGGATGTTACATTTGCAGGAATATCAGAAAATGTTAATATGTAGCTAGGTCTCAAGCAAGCCTGTGAAAGGTCATTAACAGCAATGCTATCAAATGGTGGATTCCTCACTAACCTTAGACAGAGTGACAGCTGATTTAGGCCTCTGTCTCAAGTTTCTTTCTCTCCTATGAGATGGAGAATTTCTCCTTCTGCCTTCATCTGTCTATAGGAAAAAAGGACCATTGCCAAATGATAGCAAAAATTGACAATTTAATTCCAACTTTAGTTGAATTGAAACCATAACCAAATTAATTTCTTAGTTGGCATTCAATTTCTTGACTGACAGAACTTAAATAGCGAGTTAATGAGAATAATAATAATCATATTCTGTCAAAAAAGAAAAGAGAAACTAAAACCCTTTTTATTGAGTTTAATGATTTTCACATATTGCAATTTGTTTAATAACAATTATGTTGTTCAGTACTATATATTTTGCTAATTCAAGTCTCATTTCAAATAATTCAGCTCAAGTCGGACAAGTTTAAAAGTTTCTGATCTGCGTTTGTGTGTAAATAATAATGTAACAAAAGTGAAAATAATGCACTCACTTATATTTCCTTGATGTACAAATTTGGGCAAAATATAAATATTCAATGGTCTTCACAACACAGCTGAGAAAATACATATGTAACCAAAACATAAAACCATATGTAACATACATATAACCAATAGTAATTCTAAACTTTCATCAGGTATTTTTGTAACTGATATCACTGATCACTTTCCAGTGTTTGTCAATGCCCTCGAGACTAATCGCCGACAAAATAATCCCATCTATGCACGTAATTACAGTGATAATAATATAAAAAGTTTCACTTCTGAAATTGGGAAAACTACGTGGGACAATGTCCTAAACGAACAAGATGTTAATACTGCTTATAATACATTTTACTATTATTTCAATACTACGTATAATAATTGCTTTCCTACTCAAGTGTTCAATCCAAAAAAGAAACGTACTAAAAAACATCCCTGGATCACTAAGGGCATTTTAAAATCAATCAAAAGGAAGAACATATTATTTAGACGTTATTTGAAGAATCCTACTGAACATACTAAGTCTATTTACAAAATGTACCGTAATAAATTAAACCATGTTATACGATATTCCAAACGATTATACTTTTATGATAAATTCAAGCAGAGTAGAAACAACGTAAACAGTACTTGGAGTACAATTAATGAAATTCTCAATAAAAACGGTAAAGACTCATCATATCCAGCAACATTTAAAAATGATGATTGCGAAATTAGCAATGATAATGACATCGCTGTACTTTAACAAATACTTTGTAAATCTTGGTTATAACCTCGCTAGTAAGATTAATATTAAACTAAAAGCGGAACATTTTTTACATAATAATGACAAGGTATGCCATTCCATATTTACATTTCCAGTAACAGTAGAAGAAGTTTTAAAAGTTGCTCACACAAATGTGAAACCAAACAAAGCAGCAGGCTATGATGACTTTAAGCCAGGTATTATCAAACAAGTTATCCCATACATTGTAAAGCCTTTAACTCATCTCTGCAATATTTCTTTTAACACCGGCATTTTTCCGGATAAGCTTAAAATAGCAAAGGTAAAACCAATCTTTAAAAAAGGAGACCCCAGCCATTTTGAGAATTACCGCCCTATATCTTTATTGTCAGTGTTTTCAAAAATCATTGAACGATTAATGTTTAATCGTATATACAGTTTTCTATAATGTTCTTAATAACGAGCAGTACGGATTTCGTCCTGACCATTCTACAGAATTAGCTTTAGCAGATGCAGTCAACAATATTTATAATAGTCTTGATAAGAATAATACCTGTGTAGGCGTATTTCTCGACCTATCCAAAGCTTTTGACACCATCGATCACAAAATATTACTAAGTAAATTATTTTTTTATGGTATCAGAGGAACAACCCTAAATTGGCTAGATAGTTATCTTTCAAATAGATACCAGTACACTTTATATAAAAATTCGAAATCTGAACTTGCTAAAATCGTTTGCGGAGTTCCTCAGGGTTCTATACTAGGTCCATTACTATTTATAATTTATGTCAATGATATCGTTAATGTCTCCGATATTGCTAAAACAATATTATTTGCCGACGACACAAATATTTTCTTCGATTCCCAAAATCTACTCTCATCACATAAAACTGTTTCTACTGAACTAACTAAATTTTCCAGCTGGTTTGCAGCAAACAAATTATCTCTTAACATAGAAAAAACTAATTATATGGTGTTTAATGCTAGTCACTCATTCAGATGGGATCACAATATTACCATGAATGATAAAATTATTAATCGGGTTAACACTACTAAGTTCTTGGGTGTACACATAGACAATAAACTTTCGTGGCGTGATCACATATCAGCAGTCTGTAACAGAGTGGCTAGAAATACTGGTATTATATGCAAATTAAAACATTATTTACCTCCAAATATACTCAGAACACTCTATATAACTCTGATTTTACCCCAATTAACTTATTGCACGACTATTTGGTCAGGAACCTATTCTACAAATCTTAATCACCTATGTGTCCTCCAGAAGAGAGCTATCCGCCATATATCACATGCTGCACCACGTGATCATACTAGCCCATTATACAAAAGATTAAATTTATTAAAACTAATGATATTATAAGAGTCCAGCTTGCAACATTTGCATATAAAGCATGGAATGGATTGCTACCCGAGGCTTTTAAAGATTTTATATATAGTAATAGACTAATCCACAACCATCAAACACGCCATTGTAATAACGCCCATGTTTTATCCCAACGAAGTACTTTAAGTTCTTTTAACCCTCGTATTCGTGCTATAAAAACGTGGAATAATCTCCAGGATAATGTTAAGAATAAGCCTTCTTACTCTGTATTCAAAGGGAATCTCCAAACTGTAATTATTTCTCACTATTGATGGATTTATTCTTGTGTGTGTTTGCGATTAAGATCATTATAAAGATTGTTAGGATTGCTTATTAGCATTATTAATTTCAAGTAGAGTCAATTCGATTATTTCATCATTGTAGATGCTACAATTAACTTTTCTTTTTCTATTCTTAAGTTTTTCTTTCTTTTTTCTTTTTGGGGAGTCTCCTACTTTGTTAAGCCTTACAGGCTTTATAGGAGACTTCCCGTCACACTGTAAATTGTGATGAAACAAATAAATATACAAATATGTTTCTTTAATTTCTAAAAATATTGACATACATACAACCCTGTCATGCAGATGGAATTGTAGGGAGTAGGACAGGGTGGGAGTTGCAGAAGTGTGTGTGTGTGTGTGTGTGAGGGGGGGGGGGGTGAAGAGAGGGAAATATAGGCCAAAATAAGTTTTGAATATAGTAGAATATATTGCTGTAATTTAAGGTGGAATTTTAAAGGCACCATAATTAAATGAATTAGCCATTCAATGAAAGACTGACTTACTTAACTTCAGGCATGTGACTGTGAACAACATTTGGAACACAAGGTTTGCTCAAGCTTTGAATATGATGGAAAAGAATTCTCTATTACAGGGAGTGGTGATCATTAAAAAGCATTGAGGACAATTTGTAGCAATGCTGAGCAATATGCGAAAAGCTATGTAGTCACTTTTACCAACAGGTTTTGGTTTTTCTATGTTGCAAAGAAAGATTTTTCTCAACCCACCTGCTTCACACCCGATTTTGGTTACCCCCGGTATACATGTATCAAACAGGTTAGCTAAAGTGAAGAAGCGCTTGTCTTTGTTTCCAAATTTGTTAATATCGTATCCTTTCCTTGTTTTTCATTGCATGAGTTTTTTCTACTTTGTTTAAATCGTAAGACAGCGTAGAACACTTCCTTTTCAAAACTATATTGTAATCTTTTTTCACAATTTAAATCAACTATACCTCTGTATGAAATCTTTGTGGTGGAAGTGAGCAAATAAATGAAATATGTAATACTATACCTTCACCATTTCTCCTCTTCCAGGTGATCGGTTTACTTCTTCTCCTTCACTACAGGGAAATTCATTCTCTCGATGACTCATGCGGGAACCAGGCCTGGACAGAGGCCTTTCTGATATCTGAGAGAATTAAAAGAATTCATCACAAAAAGGGAACAAAAAAAGAAATTAGAAATTTCCATGCTAAAAAAGAAAACAGGAAAAAGAAAGAAAAAATGGCCATATTTATGTAATACAAAATGGAAACTCTGATTCCATTTTTATCAATTAATTAAAAATCTGCATAAAGGATTTAAAGGGATTAAAAGCAGGATAAAGAAAATGATGAAAAAAACAATTAAAAAATTGTGCACCACATGGATTGTGTCCCCTGAATTGGACACTACTTACTAGATAAAAACAAAAGGGCAACCATCCTCCTGTCTCAGAGATGAGTCGACCTACCTTAATTGATTTTATCATCATGGGACGAATAATAGCACTGTGAGTTTTCCTCTGTGAGTCTAATTCGTCACTCGGGGCCAGAGCAACCGATGTACTACCAGTCGAAGAATCAGACCTCTCCCCCTTCATGCGGTTCTTTTGCAATCCTAGCTTTGTGCTTCTGTTAGAAGAGAAACCTTTGGAAGCCATTTTATTCTGTTCGGGGAAGTTTTTCAAAACTGAAACGGTTACATTTTCTTTGACGCCATCTGGACTGAATTCCACAGTCTTTGTCGTTAGTTTTGTCTCCAAGTTACTACCATTTCTCTTTCCAAGATCATTGAAATGCCTGTTGAAGGATGAAGAGGACATTTGGAATGTTCTCTTGCCGTAATCTGAAATGTTGTTATTTGTCTCGGATGGACTGACGGTTGTATCATCTGCCGGTGGTCCATCTTGACCATCTTCTATCATCATTCGTGACATCATCGTTTCGACTTCTCCGCTGTTTGATGACTTTGATCCCTTCTCTAATGACTTTTCACTCGCTGCCACACTTTCCTCACCATAGTCCAGCTCAACTTTGGAAATTTGTCGATTTCGACTATTTGGTTTGGAAGATCTTGGCCTTGGTGGTTTAGGGGTATGCTTCATATGTAGGTGGGATTTCTCATTGTATAGGAGGTCTATTTCTTCACTTGCTTGTCTCATTTCTTTCCTTGCCAAGCCTTCTGTCTGTTCTTGTTCTACTTCATTCAGATCCTGGTTTTGTAATCTTATATCTCTTTGTTCCGAACTGTCACATTTGGAAGGGGTATTTTCACAGTTCTCAGAGGGCGGTGTGGGACTTGATTCAACATCTCTGGGTGTAACAGAGACATAGGTGACCCCTCCATGTGCCTCTAATTCAGGACTAAGCGGTCTGAGACAGTTTATTCCTCTGGAGGACATCTCACTGGTAACACTCTGTAGTTCAAGGTCATCGTTTTCATCTCCTGAGCTAAAGCTGAGGATTAAAAATGAAAGGGTAATGAAAAAGTGTGACTATAATTTGTAAAGAAGGATGTTTCCTAAAGAAAAAATGTGGATATGATATTAAGAAAGAGAAAGAATTTCTGTGGATGATCTGGTTTGTTTGTTAGCTCTCTATCAGTTAATTCCAACTTTTCCTTTCCCATTGACATTGCTAGAAATACCTCAGAGTGTAGTAATCAGACATCAGTTATTCTGAACTCTGAGTGTATGGGCTTCCAGAGTGTGTTCAAAAAATAAAGGGAACACTTCATAAACAAACCATTAATATATATGGTAATACAAGTAATATCAGTAACTGCTTACTTTTCCTTTCCCATTGACATTGGTAGAAATACCTCAGAGTGTATTAATCAGACATCAGTTATTCTGAACTCTGAGTGTATGGGCTTCCAGAGTGTGTTCAAAGAATAAAGGGAACACTTCATAAACAAACCATTAATATATATGGTAATACAAGTAATATCAGTAACTGCTTACTTTTCCTTTCCCATTGACATTGGTAGAAATACCTCAGAGTGTATTAATCGGAGATCAGCTATTCTGAACTCTGAGTGTATGGGCTACCAGAGTGTGTACAAAGTGAATATAGGGAACACTCAATAAACAAACCATTAATATGTCATTATAGTCATACAAGTTTACATACATACATTAATACAAGTCATACAAGCTAGGAAGCTCTCAGAATTTGGTTTCTGGTGCCTGGTGTTAGTCAACTGTTGGAAAAAACTTAATCGTAACTTGTGGTTCTCTATCTCGTAAATTCACATTTAAAACTACTTGCCAACAAGTTATGAGAAAATGATAGAAAAGAGTGAATAACAAAAGTAACAGCAATGGAATTAATTTAATAAAAATCCTTTTAAATATTACAAACTGCTGTAATCTGAGCATTTAAATGATTCTCCTTGTCTTACCTTTCAGAATCAAGCTCCTGGTCATCATCACTCCATTGGGTGGTCTGTGGCAAGGTCATTGATAACCTGATAGGTTCTGGGGTAGGTTTCCTTAAGAGTTGTGGTACAGGAGACTCAAACCATGAGAAAAACAGAAAACATGTAAAGGCGCAAAACTGTTCTCTGTTATGATCTTGGCACCGGGATCACATTCGTGTCACATTCATGTGATACCCATGGATAGTTACATGTATTGATAGAGACTAGGTCATGATGGTGAAATGATATTTTGGTGAAAAAGTCGACAAATGGAAGTGGATAAATTTAGCATGTACAGCTAAAGACAATAGACAGGCATTATGATATCTGAATAACTAACTACACAGATGTGATTATTGTAGAAATAAGGGAAGTCCAGCAGTAGATTAACTTCCAAACGATGAAAGAGGTACATATTCTAAGCATCTCGGTGCAATTTACTTTCTATTCCTACAATTCATTTTGAAATATTTATAGTTAAAATTGTCACACTTGTGAACTGATATATGTGGCATAAAGTCAATAATGCACAATGACAAATAACATATTTTGTTTTGCATGCAACAAGCTGAATGTGAGTTTAATGTCAGTGTAATTTAATAGAATTTTCTAAGGTTAACAAACAATAATTTTGAAACCCAATCCATGTGATGACCCTAGGTGAACACCAGCTTTTAACAAGCCTTCTCTTTTGAGTTTTGGGCAGACAGAATTAAGGTGTAGGTTGATCTTTGTAGAAACATGAAGATGGGATAGGAAATTTGTAATAAAACTATGTTTTTCCATACCTGATTTTTAGAATGCTTTGACACAACATCAGACTGGCTTTCCGGGTCATGAGAACATGCTGCATCAGCATCTGCCAATGTTTCCCGAAGAGACTTTAAACTTTGGCCTCCATCCTGCCTCTCATCTGTATCACCTTCATCATAGATATTCATATCTGTTATTTTAATGAATGATGATGAAATTTGAGAAGAGAAACTGATAAGTAAACAGATCTCAACCCTACTTATTTAAACCCAAACAACCCACCCCCCCCCTTCCCCACTATACCATCATCACAACCAAGAATACAAAAGATATTAACAATGGAATAATATAAAATTAAGCAATATGGCACAAACTAATGGAACCAACATAGATGGAGTTCTCAGATATACTTCAAAATGCCAAAAAAAAAGATAACAAGAATAAAGTTAAAATTCAGTACAGCTTTCAAGAGGTAATATACTTTAGAATGCCAGAAAAATACCTTACTGTCCCTCAGCAGGCATGCTTCAATTGCAGTTACAGATCGGCTTAACAAAAGATGTTGAGTTGCATTTAATTATTCAGACCACAGTTAAAAATCAAATTGGTGATATTCTCAGTTAGACAACCTAAAAATCTTAATTTCTGGAATTTTTGAGCCATTAAAGAATGAAGTTTTCTTTAAAAGCTTTATGTACAAATGTGTGGAAAGTAGGGGAAGTTATCATAAATTTCTAGGGTCCCAATGTAGAATTGTTACTACTGATCATTTGACAGTTCATTAGCTATTTTGGCCTTTTTTTCTTGGGGTTTGTTCGTCTTGCAAACTCACCATTTTCCATGTCATCATGTTGATACTGTATAAATTCCTCAAACAGAAGGTCTTCTCTTTCTTTCTGGGAGATAATCTCTCCATGACTGGCTGGCCTTGAAGTTGACTTACCTGATCTTGGACGGCCACTAGGAGGACGTGATTGAGGTTGGTAATGCGAACCAAGGACTGTACACACACAAAAAATAATCATAATAAAAAAAAAACTTGCTTTTGATGGCAAAATAAATTATAGTCACCATAGATTGCAACACACAGTTGTTGTTTTAATCATACAGAAATACATATAAAGTAAACACATAAACATTAAAGGCCATTTGAAAGATTATAATGGAGCTTTTTCAATTATTAAAGTTATAACAGTTGACATAACACAAACATTCATAAATTGTGGATTAATTCAGCATGAGAACGTAATGTTTTCTTTAAGTTGGTAAATATACTTACTGAGCCAACTTTTTTTAAGCACTTAGGAACAAGTTTATTATGGCAGGCGACAAAAGACAGTATAGGCAATCCAAACACAAAGTAGAAGCTGCAAAAATTGTCTAGCATAATATAGTAAAATATTGCAAATAATAAGCTTGAACACAAAGCTGATAGAAAAGGCAGGTGTCTGGTTCACACAACACCTAGTTAAGTATTGATCAAGGTATTAAGATAGAGGATATTCTGACCTTGCAGATCAGTGGCACGTACAAATGGGTATGGAGGTGGCGGGTGCAGGGGCAATGGCCCCCACCTCCATCTTCAGTCCGGGGAAACCCTTAGTCTGGGCATATTTTACGTTTCAGTTGGGGAAGAATAGAGAGACACTCCTCCAGGCATAAGATGCCACGAATGTCACTACATAAACCAGTACAATTTAGAATTTCAGCCATCTGTTCCCCCCCCCCCCCCTCTACCCCACTTTGAAATCCTTTGCTTGTCACTGTTGCAGACAAGACCTGTGAAATATTCTGTCAGCTGAAAAATCTACTCACCACTTATCTTTGGTCCAACTGGTTGCGTTAACTTCTCTTTTTCTTTCTTCGAGTTTACTGTTGCTTTCTTTCCACTCCATGGTCTTCTAGGAGGTTTCTTTTCAAGTTGCTTTTGTCTTTCTTCCTGCCTTTGAATCAACTCGGTAATAGATGAGCTGCTTCCCCTAAGAAAAACAGTAGTAAAATAAAATCATTAACAAACTTAACATCAAGAAGCTGGTAATGTCTATATTGAGAAAATAATAAATCTAGTTTAAAAGTGAACTCAGATTTTTGCATTCCAATGTACAGTACTTAGTCTAGTGGGAAAACTGAGTTTTTATTAATGAAAGAAGAGCTGATTCTAAGCATCCTGAAATTTGCATCCAATTCATACAAATATGCATTTTTGAGACATTTGATACTGCTGAATTTGTCAATTTTGTATTGTGAGTGAACTTGAAGCAAACAGGTGTGATCTCATAGTTGCACACTGACAGCAATTTTTTGTTTTCTTCATAGATTTCCAGTTCGTTTTGAACTCAGATTGGATACCGTAGGGTTCCACCTCTGGTTTAGGGCATGTGAAGTTTAACCAACATCCATAGGCATAGGAGGCGGGGGGGCTGGGGGGGCTGCAGCCCCCCCAACCAATTTTTTTTCAAATTCGGGCAATATGCTGAGAATTTTTCGGGCACCTACTGGAAGAAGAAGAATTTGCAAAGTGTTTTTCTTTTCTTTTTTGGTGAAAATTCGGCAATATGCTGAGAATTTTTCGGGCATCTACTAAAAGAATAATAATTTGCGATGTGTTTTTCAATTTTTTGGTGAAAATTCGGGCAATATGCTGGGAATTTTTTCGGGCACCTACTGAAAGAATAATAATTTGCAGCGTGTTTTTTCAATTTTTTTGGTGAAAATTTGGGCAATATGCTGAGAATTTTGCGCCACCTACCAGTGGCGGAGTGTCCATACAGTCAGAGGGGGCGGATGCCCCCTTGACGGACTCAAATGGACTGCTGGCGCCCTTTTCAGCTTTTCACCACTTTTTACTTATTCGCGATTATTGACTTTTATATTGCGCTCTCAAATACCTATTGACATTTGTCACATATTGTTGGTGCAATTTTCTGACAAATGGCGATGACACCTATTTATTCTTCGTTTATCTGCAAATTAGTAAGGCCCGGAAAGGGTCATTTCCGGCGATCTAGGGAGGATCTTTACTCAAAAAATTTCTGTACGCTCCGCGCCAACCAGTGGTGGCGCTCCGCTTAGATAGTGTCAAAAGCGCCCCTACAGACCATTCTCCCCCCCCCCCCTCCCGACCAATACCCCTAGCTCCGTCTCTGGCACCTACTAAAAGAAGAAGAATTTGCAATGTGTTTTTCTTATATTATTATTATCATTATTGTTGTAACAACTTCCCCAATAATTCTAACCAATATGGAAGGGTAATAACACGGAAAATGATTTTATGTTATTGGCAGGTGATGTAATAACCAATGAATGCCTAAATGATATGCACATTGACATGTGGGACGCGCGCGGAGCGCGCGAAAAATTGTGGTTATATTTTTCGGGCAAGTCGTTACAGCCCCCCCAAATCAAATGAGGCTCCTACGCCTATGCCAACATCCCAATGACAGTAGTGTATCCTAATATCTTGTTAATGCATCACAATTTTGAAGAAAATTGGAGGGAGATTTTGAGGAACATCATAAAACAAATAAATTTTCCGCAGGACTATCCTTATAACACAACAAACAATCTCAATGACAAACACAGATAGCCTTCCATTTTCCAGTGCTTGACTCTTCTCGATGATTGATATTCTTTGAACTTTTAAGAGAAGCAAGCATTGCTTCAACTTACAAACAGTCAAATTTATATTTTCTGTGTCCATTTGAGTTAGTTCTCACACCACACAAGGCTGCTACTGTCCTCCCTTCTGAACTTCAAACTTGAAGCAGAAGTATTATGAATAATATATATATTACCAGATTGTCCTTTGGCTAGTGAGGCTTGACAATGGTGGGTTGGCCTCAAGATCTGTGTACAGGACATTTTTCTGTTTTCTTCTTGACACTGTCTTTTCACCATCATTGGCATTGGATGACTCTACATGATAACGTGCTGGCTGAATTTGGTCAAGTTTTGATAAACTAGCGGAAGATGTCTTCAGCCAGTCCTGCAAAGAGGCAGAAGAAAATGTCAATAATCAGGTTAAAGAATTTAGCTAAAGTCTACAGTAGTAAAAAGGCCACATTATTAAATTTAGAATGTGAATTAAAAGGCAAATTATGCATCTTTATGATTCAGATATATGCACTCATATGTCCAGAGTAAAACCAGATGATTGCACTGATGGTTAATGTTTGTCACATTTGGGTATTCCGGGCTTGGAAATATACTTGAGAGTGAAATGCAAAGCACTCAGAAATGCATTTATAACAAGTTACATGTACTTTGGGAACAAAACATGAACGTTGGGAATACTGTTCAGATTCATATAGAATTTAATGTTTTGCTTTTCACTCTCATGGTGACATAATATTCTTTTTGTCTTATGTCATCACTATAGAAACTTTAGAAAGCAGACCCTTTTTTCAAGGGGGATGTTTAACTTCAAATAAATGGAAGCCAAACAATTCCTCCAACAATGTTTTTTCTTCTAAATCTCTAACATGAGAAATCAATTAATCTACATTCTACATATTCTGATTGAAGGGGCCGGGGGGGGGGGGGGGGTGGAGGGGCATTGTTATTGGTTGTGGTGACTTAGCTGTGTTGGGAATCCAATGGGCAGGAAGCAGCTGTGACTTTGTGTCCTTGAAGAGATTTCAAGCACATGAGAATTGAAGTAATCTGATTCTGAAATTTTTTGAATTGATCTCTTTTGCCTCTTTCTTCATTTTGGAGCATATTATAATTGGTTGAAGCTATTTACCCGATCCTTGTCTAAATGTAAGCATGGCACACTTGCCCATTAATTCACTTGATTATAGCCTGTCAGCCGCAAGACTCATCAAGCCATAGAAGAATTACACAAATTTGTGTCTATTTGCATCTCATCTAAACAGTCAATTCAGATGCAGTGTTCAGATGCTTGTACTATCTTATTGCAGGAAATTCAAATAAGTTTTTTCAAATATACTAGGAGAACTTAGGAGGCATGGAGAGGCCATTGAAGCTGATTCCAATGTAGGAGGTATTGGGGTCATCAGAAAGAAAAAAGAAAATTGTTGCTTTTGTAAAAGAGTTAAATACTTGGTGTAGCATATATATACGATATTGGGCTAATAAATGGTAGGCCTACTGTGTATGTGTTTGGGGAAGACGAGAGTGAAATGGGGGTGGGGTGTGCTTGCATATTTATTTATTTATTTGTTTTTCCACAGAAGTACAAAGCAGAGGGAAGTCTTCCATATAGCTTAAAAAGCTTAACAAAGTGGAAGACTCCCTAAAGAAAAAAGTAATTAATAAATACAAATATACCACCCTCTGGATCTGATACCATGTTTCTTATCTCCGATAGTCGGCAAATAAGAGCAATGTACATCAGGAATATTCAAACTAGGCCTAGAACTGGGTAAAGAAACTCCATTGCATTGCTAAGGTAACCACGATCAAGTAAAAAAGCACTCAGTGGAATGCTTATTGAACCAATGATTGAGTAGAAAAGCACCAGGGCAGTGCTTATTGAACCAATGGCTGGGTAAATTTAGCACCAGTGCAACACTTATTTAGCTGATGACCACGTCAATAGCTCTCAACACTATATTTTTGGGGTGGGTCTGGTGGTGAGGGCCTACAGTACTTCTCTGCTAGAACTTTTTGTAGACCTTTAGGCTAAGTCACCTCTACATAGAGAATGATGCAACCAGCTATTTTGATACCCCCCCCCCCACCAACAGCCAGCCCATCATGCAGCTGGTTATTGTATAGGCTTAATAATATGCATATACAACTCAATGCCTAGCCTAGGCTTATACTTTAGTACATGCAGGAAACCAATATGTTCTTAATTTAACGTAGGCTAAATATTAGAGTATAAACCATTATCCTTTGGTAGCATACAATTTGCTCCTTAAAATTTGTCTGCAGAGTTATACCTAGGCCTATAAAGTTGTACAAGACTATCGTATCTGCCTACAATGTAGCTTAGGCCGATATTCAACGTTATTGTTAAGCATAGCCTAGGCCTAGATCCGTTACCTGTTGGAACTTAGGCTAGCTAGGCCTATAACTTATAAGTATAACCTAAGTTAGGTACCATCATATTTTATAGATTTTCACTTAGCACTCAGAGTCATTGTTGTGTGAAAGGTGGCGGCATAGGCGCGAGGAATTTGGAAGTTGTGTTTCTTTGTAAGCTAAATCGTATTAAGTCTGTATGATGAATTATCCAAACCATTCTTACCCGAGACATTTGTATTAACTTTATTGTTTATTTATAATCCAGTATATGTTTGGCTAGTAAATAACAGGAAATCATATTTTCTCGTTCGGCGTCTCGTAACCATAACGAAAGACGCATACGAAGACTGCTTAGCTGATCATATAATGTCATCAGTTATATGTAAGAATGTTGCAATGCGTGAAAGAGCAGATACGCCAATTAGTCTACACATTTTCCCCTTTTCCGTCGATAGCAATATGGAAAGCGAAATATGCCGTTTAGTTGTATAGCCATGTAAATGTAAATTTAAAACATTTTAAAACGTTTGCATATGATGCAAGGGGCATATAACTTGTTCTCAATATCTCATTTAACAACAAGAAAACAGCATTGTTGCAGTAAAAAAAAATAATAATATAATAATTGAAAATGAAAGAAAGGCCTGACTTGATCTTGCCCAAGGTTTTTACAATAGTAAAATTTGTACTTGTACATTGAATTGTATTAAACTGAAGGTGATGGTAGGCCTAAATGTACATGCCGAAGCAGTAAATTATATGCATGTCATAATAAAGATGCACAAATCGATCCCTATTGTAACGGTGTCAATAATCTTTCTGTCTCGTATTTCTTGTGTGTAAAAGTAAGTTGGCGTGACGATTTGATCTTCTTCAGAGGCTAAATGACAAATAAAATTTTTCGTGTGTAACATTGCCCTTATTAACAGATTTTTGTATCGTAATGTCATGAAAATAAAACTTAGTTACTCAAATCAACAAATTTATGCATGTTTAGTGACCCACATTTGGCCTTCACCGCTTTTTGGCAATAAAGTACCTCTCTGAGCATATAGTCCAATATTTCATTCAACATTTTCTAAACATGCAAGTTTATTGGAGCATAATTCTAATATTTGAAAATCGATAACAGCATTTGGCAATTTCGAAAGTACAAATTGGAAGGATGTGATGGGGGGGGGGGGGGGACTGCTTGGTACTTGAGCGCACGAAAGGATTTGTACTTGGGAGGAAAACCGATGGGGGGGGGGGCTGGTAGTGGGCAAACTGGTAGTGGGACAAAACGACCTGTTCCCTTCTCCAAACTGCCAAAATGTTGATGGGAGAAAACATAGTATTGAAGCTTATAGCTCTTAAGTGCATTTTCTTATACTTTAATCATTACTTCAAGAAAATATCACAGTAACTTAATCCAGTCCCATACAAAAACTAGAATTTCTTCACGCATTTACAGTGCGAATATTGAGCTTGTATATTCATAGCTAAAATGTTGTCAAGTCAGGCGCGTAGCCAAGGGGGGGGGAGAAAGGGGGCAGCCGCCCCCCCTTGAGCATATTTTTAATTTTAATTTTTAATGTTTTTATGATATCCCTAGTATTTTCAAAAGAGAAAATGCTAAGATGCAACTTACAAGGCCTGGGAAGTGCCATTTCCAGCGATCTGGGAGGCATTTTCAGCCAAAATTTCATTGTACGCTTCGCGCCAACATGGTGGCGCTACGCTTAGATAGTTTGCAATGCCGAATCTACAGTTTCGCCCCTCCCTTGGCAAATTCCTCGCTACGCGCCTGTGTCAAGTGTATATTCCAGTTGGTACATGTTAAATAAAAATAGAAAACTAAACTACAATGGTGTGAAGCAGTGGCGTCACCAGACCTTTCAGTCTGGGGGGCACAGGGGGGGCACCAGCATTTGATGGGGGCACTTAGGTGGATACGGATCAACGTCCTGGGGAGGAGTCTAAGGGGAGGGGGTCCCCTCCAGGCGCGGCGGAACGGGAAAATTATTGGGGGGGGCTAATGTGTAGAGACTATCTGAGCGGAACGCCACCATCAGTTGGCGCGGAGCGTACAAGAAAAATTTTGGGTTTTTCAAACCTCCAGATGGCCGGAAACGCCACTTCCCGAGTGTTTTATGCTGCGAATACCTAGCCCTAAAATATGGGTCTCAAGCCTGCAATTTCTCAGATTGCACGTAAAAGTCTGTAAAAACATTGTAATTTGTATATTCGATGGTGTGTTAAGAGAGCTATTACTCGTAGTGTACTCGCAAAGACGTTTTTGAGTGTAGTAAGGGGATGTTGGAGAACTGGCTGAAATGAAGCAAGTCATTGGCCTAAGACGAAGTTGTGTTGCGCTTACCGGTACTCACACTCACTGCTTCCACTTTTCACGGGGCGTGAAGATGCGGTTGGGTGACAATATGGTCTATAGCCAGGGGACAGGCCGAGGGTCCCCCAGCATTTACTAAAATTATTACACCTATATAGTATACGTGTGCATCGGACAGATCGACAAGAATGCATTGAAAAATGGGCAGATGCACGTTTCGGAGCCTTGGTAAATATTGGAGGGGGGGGGGGCTTATAATGCATTTGCCCCCTCAACTTTTTCATTGGGGGCTGAGCCCCCCAAGGCCTCCCCCCGGTTCCGCCGCCACTACCCCCTCCCCTTTGGAAAATTTTCGCATACGGAGGATGGGCTAGATGCAAAATGCTGCCACATTTGATGCTAAATTCGATCTGAAGATATCTCCAGAAATTGCTATTTTTGAGGTAATGATTTTAACAAGGCGCAGAATTTTACAGAGGATATGAACCACATGCTGTCGATATTATGCCTAATCCTATCAATAGAACCTACATTTGTTGAATTAATGTGTGCATGACCCCCGACTCCTTTCTTGTCCTTCTCGTTTTCGCCCATTATCTATTAAGATGTAACAGGTTCCAGCATCGTTATTGGCCCCTATCAGGGATCTCACCATGCAATCCAATGTTTGATCACACATCGAGTATGGCTCAGTATGCAGGTGTGAACATTCGCCATTTGTTCCTACAAGCATCTGACCTCAAATGACCTCTGCACCCCCTACACAACAGGGTTAATATATGGGTCCACAAATATAGGCAAGTATGGTGCCTGCGGACCCTCACATTCTCACATTTCGTCAGCTCCTAACCTGTCAACCTCAGACCAAGTCAACATATTGCAGTACCCTCCCTTCTCACAGTCATGTAGCTCGCGAAGCGGACTTGTGTATCCGCTGGTATGGCGTGAGCACTGACACATTCAATGTAAATATCGACACCTGTTGTGATGGCGCGGGTTACGACTGCGATACCCGACGTTCAAGGATAAACTTGTTCATTTTTTCGCAGCTCATTTGAAGAAAATACGAATAACTGTGCTTCTTTGTCCTTATGAAAAACCAACTCAGATGATGGGAGTTGAATATAACAAAATATATATATATTTTTTTACCAACCCAAATCTCAGATGGGGGGGCACTCGGGGGGCAGGTTTTCTATGGGGGCACGTGCCCCCCTGGCCCCCCTTGGCGACGCCACTGGTGTGAAGAGGGCGAGAAATCCGCTAATTTCTTTTCAATCTGGAGAAAAGCCGACAGAAGAAGAAAGGCATAAAAACTCTCTTAACCGAAACATGCCATATTATTAAAAATCCCAACGAAGTTATTTCGGAACAAATTAATTTTTATTCTAAATTAAACAAATTGGAGAAAACAGACTAAAGCTGTCTCCAACTTCTTTTAAACGAAATATCAAGAAATCTTTCACCAAAGGACGCAAATTTTTGAGAAAACGAAATAACCGTGGAAGAGATGAAGTACGCCCTTTTTTCTATGGAGCCAAACAAGAGTCCAGGACTGGATGGCTTGACACCGCTGTTCTTTTAAACCCTTTCGTTCGATTTTATGGACATTTTTGAGAAACTTACAAAAAGAAATATTTTATGCAGATGAATTATGTACCTCTATGAGAACATGTGTTTTAACTCTCATTCCAAAGAAAGGTGATTTGCGGCGTCTCAATCTTTAATTTCTGAAGACCAGATTGTTTTCCGGGTAGAGACATAACTGAAAATGTAAGAATGATGAAAAAACAAAAAAATATTGATTATTTAAACATCAATAACGGGAAAGGCATTGCAATGCCCTCAAAGTCGACCGAGTCGAACATTAAGTACCTTTATAAAGTAATTAATAGGATAGGCTTCGGTCCCAACTTTCAGAAATGGATCAGAATTCGTTACAGTAATATTCAGAGTTGTATCAAACACAACCCCATTTATTCCACATTGATAACTATACCCTTATTGAAAAGCATCGGCCCTCCAAAAGAGGCGGCGGTGTATGTCTATTTATTAACAATAATATTAGTTTTAAACACAGGGATGATATTTCTGTGTTCAATGACTCTATTGAGTCTTTATTCATTGAAGTAGAAATCAGCCACCTAAGAAAAAAATACATTGTTGGCGTAGTCTATAGACCTCCCAACAGCTCATTGGATAGATAAATTTCACATATGAACGATATGCTAACCATAACTTCTAACAGCCGTTCCACTACGTACTTAATGGGCGACTATAATATCGATTTGTTTGATGATTCTAAATCAGCTAAATTTCTCAATGTTTTATACACAAACGAATTTTATCCCACTATTATTAAGCCAACCCGTGTAAGCAGTACTTCTACATCTCTAATCGATAATTTTTTTTTAAACTAATGACGATTGCAGACTACTTACAGGTATATTTGCCACTGACTTAAGCGATCATTATCCTATATTTTTGCAAACCTATACCAACACTCATCCTCAAAGAACCACAGCCTACGTACGAAATTACACCAATTCTAATATTGAGAATTTCGTTTCCAAAATTCAGGACATTCACTGGGAAAATGTGCTTATGCAAAATGACTCAAACGTTGCCTATCGTAATTTCTTTAATTCTGTTAACCATGTATACAATGAATGCTTTCCCAAGTATATATCGTGTAAATGCCAGAAATAGACGAAGCAAAAGGAACCCTTGGATTACTAAAGGTATTCTTGTTTCTATTAAAAGAAAAGATAAGCTATTTAAAAGACATATAAAGAACCCGTCTGATGTAAATAAAACTATATATTCTCAATATTGTAATTAGTTAAATCATGTAATCAAATTTTCTAGAAAATTAAATTTCAACAACATGCAAGGAATAACCCAAAGGCACCTGGGATACCATTAACCAAATTCTCCATAATGGTCGTAAACAATCATCGTATCCTTCTTCTTTCAAGGATGGTGACAAAGAGATTAACACCGACCATGACATTGCTGATAAATTTAATAACCTTTTCGTCAATCTGGGGCCATCACTGGCAATAAAATCAACCACAACCGCGTAAATCACAGGAATCTGTGAACATTGATGTTAACACTCATTCCATGTTTTCTCATCCTGTCAGTGAGGCGGAGTTGTTAAAAACAGTCACCTCTTGCATGAAACCCAATAAGGCAGCTGGATACGATGATTTTAAGCCTGGTATTGTTAGGCAAGTTTTCCCATTTATTACCAAACCATTAACCCACAATTGTAATTTGTCGTTTAATTACTGGTATATTTCCTGATATGCTTAAGTTTGCCAAGGTCATCCCTGTCTTTAAGAAAGGGGATTCAGAAAACTTTGAAAATTATCGACCTATATCACTTTTATCATGTTTTTCCAAAATAGTTAAAAGGCTTATGTATAATGGTATTTTTAACTTTATTTTAAAATATATCATTTTATGCCACGAACAGTATGGATTCCGTCCTGAACACTCCACTGAGCTAGCACTAGCTGATGCTATTGACATTTTATATAGTAATCTTGACAAGAATAGTACATGTGTCGGGGTTTTCCTGGACCTCTCAAAGGCCTTTGACACAATAGACCCAGGATACTCAACCTGGGGTCCGCGGACCCCTAGGGGGTCCGTGAAATTTATTTGGGGGTCCGTGAGGGCAAAGGGGTCCGCAGGGGGTCCGTGAAGAAATAAGGGTCCGTGAAAAAAATAAGGGTCCGCGAAAGCCGAAGAGGTTCGTGAAAAATGGAATGAGAGATATAGTCGAAGGAAGAAGTATGTATGCCTCTAGAAATCTAGGCTAGGCTAGCCGTCAATACGTCGGACCCTGATGATCAGACCGTATCGTCAGTAGTCGATAAATGTTGAATCGTGCGTTCCCCGATGAAAACAAGTAATATAGTTTCTCATTAAGGTATACATTCGGTGAGGTATGGATAACATGCCACCCGAGTGTTGTGTATAACTTAACTGCACACTATACATCCTAATATGCAGAGCAATAACTATGATGCGTTGCTCACTGTTGACACAGCGAAGCGCGGTAGTTATAAGGCTTTGGTGGAGGTAAAGTTATAACTAACTTGGATTTGACACCAAAGAAAACGGTGCCATTTGCAGCTATCTCTGACAAAGAAAACCCATATTTCTCCTGACCTCATGCAGAATCAACCAGTTTGTACCTGACAAATCATCGCTTCCAAATTAACATTTAATTGGGAATATATAATTTGAAAGTAAGGATTTCCAAGTAGGCCTATGCCTAGCAATACTTGCAGGTCTAGGAAAACTGCATTCCAGGCCCAGAAAAATGCATTTCTAAACAAATTCTTGAACATAAATTTACTTCAAAAGTCACAAAATAATGCACCATTTCGCATCTAACCCTCAAATATTGAAAAAAAAAATCAAAAGGGGAGGGGAACACCCCTCCCCTTATACCCCTCCCCAGGTCGTCGGTCACTGTCCGGGGGTCCTCCAAAAATTTCAGTTTATCTCAAGGGGTCCCTGGATAGAAAAAGGTTGAGAACCTAGGCAATAGACCACACAATTCTGCTTAATAATTTACACCGTTACGGCATAAGAGGAACCCCTCTTAAGTGGATCGACAGTTACTTAGCAAACGCTACCGATATACATCCTACAAAAGTGCTCATTCCCAACCGGAGATAATACAATGTGGTGTGCCACAAGCATGGGCGTCAATCCAGGGGGGGGGGGCGGGGGACACATCCCCCACATTTCGATGGGTGGGGGAAACAATATCAAATGTCCCCCACACATTTGGAAAAAGAGTAGTGTCGTGGCTCTATTTGGTTAGGACTTACACAGTTCAGGATTCATATCATCGAATATCACTCAATGCTGCTGAATGGAGAATTCCACCAAGATCTCGTGAGTTGGTACCCTGAGCTCTCCAACAATCTTAAGTTTAGTCTGCCTTTCTTTCGAGGCCAGTTCCATTCGTCGTCGGTTAAGGTATAGACAAATATTCAAGTCGATGAATCCAGCGGTACGGGCTATGTTTGGTGAAGTCGAAGCTCTCTTGCGGTTGCTCCTCGTCTCCTCCGCCAGTTCGACGGAAGCCGAGAGATCTTTTAGTGCTCTGAGGCGTTTGAAGACAAGGCTACGGAGCACCATGACTCAACAGAGGCTGAACCATGTGATGGTGTGCCATATTCACCGCGAACGTCTAGCCCAGTGGAAGCCTGAGGAGTTAGCAGAGAAATTCGTTGGTTCCTCGGATTACAGACGCCGCATCTTCGGGCCATTCCAGTAGAAAACTAGTGCGCTCCGTCATTATGATAAGACACAGTACTTCATAGCTAGAGCCAAAGCCTGTACATAGTTGTTGTTTAGTTGAAGATGGTGTTTCAAAGACGGTGCCCGTTCCCTAATATTGGGAAAATGAAATAGGGAGTATATTCCGTAGCAGCGCATCCCATGTTACCTTGTTGTTGAGTGATACCGGAGTTTACTCCACAGTGAGAAAACTATAGAGGGGGGGGGGGGGTGAGGGGTGTCTCACCCCCAAACTTGGTAAAACTGACGCTTGTTGGAAAATTGGAGTGCGACAGTCGGAATTTCCGACTGTCGCACTCTAGTTTATCTAGGCCTATTCATTTATCCCTGTGATTGTGCATGATCTAAAAAAATTGAAGAATTTCGGTCAAAATTGACCTTTAACCTGTCATATTAACCACGTTTTCCTTGCCACTTTGGGAAATTGTGTCTCGCGATTCTTATACTCCACCGTACAAAACTTCGTATGATTTTGAATACTACAAAAACAAAATGCCTAATAGAACTACCGTCATAGGCGAAGGAGCCCAATTTGATTTTAGGGGGGGGGGAGGGGTTGTAAATATCACCAAAATTGTTCGCGTTCCACATGATAATGGGCATATAGGCATGCGTTGGTCTTTACATCGCATGCAAATAGCATACAATCATTTTCCCTGTTATTACCCTTCCGTAATGTTTAGAATTGTTGGGTAATAATACTATCAGTTTAATCACTGAAAAACACATTGCAAATTATCTTTCTTTCAGTAGGTGCCCAAAAGTTATCAGCATATTGCCCGAATTTTCACAAAAATATTTGGTTGGGGTGGGGTGGGGGGGGGGAATAAGTTTATGAAATGAGTACCAGTGGGTACAAATGTATCGCAACAAGTTCGGAACAGAAGTGCAGTCGCGAAAGATTGGGTTTTCTGACTGACACTGACCGAATCGTTGACGAGTAGCGCGAGGGTGGGGGGGGGGGTACAAAGCAGCAGTCGGAATTTTCTGGCTTCAAAACTGATTTTCAGCCACTACAACCCCCCCCCCCCCCAATCACCAGGCCTTAGCTACGTCCCGTGGTACACGGTGGTTACATAGTATGCTCCGACCAGAATTCACCCGATTACCAGATGCAGATCCACCTAGCAACCGAGGTAACTTGCTTGAGGACTCCAACGAACAACCACTGATTTATTTTCATGTCTTCATCACTTTAGCCACCACCCACATCGGACCTATTCTAAGTCTGACGATACATGCGCATATGTGAGGTCCTGAAAACATAACAAAAGTGGTTTGTCTTGCTATCCTTGTTTTCAAATTCATAGAAATGTATATTCTCGTAGACCTAGCAACCTGGTTTAACATGCTGGTGTTTGACGACTTTTGGCCAAATTTGCGCTAAGCTCGCTATACGAACTCGGATCTGGGCTGTGCCTAATTAGTTAGTTATTTAAATTATTAATAATGGCGTATGAGGAAATGCACCATTTTGTGGTATGACTCCCAGGACGGCAAGTCGAGAAACTCACATGCAGTCGCGGCGGATAGCTTTCTTCGCCTATATGTCCGGGCACACTTTAGAACATCGTTCCTATAGGCCAGGGGTGGGCAACCTACGGCCCGCGGGCCACATGCGGCCCGCCAGTGATTTTTTTGGGCCCGTGAGATGTCTCAAGAAAAAAACTAGCTGCTTAGAATTTATCTGCACCAATGATGCTGTCAGGTAGGTCTATTATCACCATTAATTATCAACTGGACTGCATTGACATATTGTTTTTGTGAATACAGATTATTACACACACCTATTGCTTGAACGTCCTCGGAAGCAAAGGTTTTAAATAAACAGCAGGTCGTTGGTTAGGTGCGGCCCTGTCAATCTTTCACTCCTAAAATCTGGCCCATTCATTCAAAAAGGTTGCCCACCCCTGCTATAGGATAATAGGCCTATATCTGCCATGTGGTCATTCCTTTACCGATTTGGTGCAAGATAATTTATGTGCCCATTTCGAAGTAAATTTATTCACAGATTGTTAGTTGTCATGGGTTCGAACAAATGAGGGGTATTCTATCCCGAAACATAGGGCAAAATGGGGCTGGGGTTCCAGTTCGCCGCATCATTTGTCAACTTGCACTGGGTTCTAATGTTCATGTCAAATTCAAATCACTAATAGACGAAATAATCCGCTAAAAATGAAGGTCGCATGAACTTTATTGCAGATTTTCTGAGTGACGAATTTGTAATTAGTCCCGAAATCACGCAACTAGATGGCTGCTACTCAGCCTGGCAAGTGCCATCTCCAGCGATATGGCAGGTATTGAAATCTGAAATTTTCTTGCTACGCTGCGCGCCAACTGATGGTGGCGCTCCGCTTAGATAGTACTTACGGCCGGAATACTCGAATCGATTACGTCCCCCCACGTTTCAAATCGGATTGACGCCCCTGGCCACAAGGCTCTATACTTGGTTCATTGTTTTTCATCCTTTATGTCAATGACATTACCAAAGTTTCTGATAAAGTTAACCATTCTACCATACCATTCTACTTAGTAAATTACAACATTATGGCATCAGAGGAACGACGCTGAACTGGATCGATAGTTATGTATCTAATCGGCATCAATATATCTCTTACAAAAACACTCATTCTCATCTTGCAGAAATTCAATGTGGTGTTCCACAAGACTCAATTCTAGGCCCTTTACTGTTTATTATATATGTCAATGACATCTGCCACGTTTCAGAGATCGCAAACATTACGTTATTTGCCGACGACACAAATATTTTTTTCGAATCAAATAGAAATGAAAAGCTATTTCATTTTAAAGTGTCTTCTGAATTGAATAAATTTAACGACTGGTTTGCCTCTAATAAGCTGTCGCTTAACATTGGCAAAACGAATTATATTGTTTTTAATACATCCCGAAATTTCAGCTGGGATAAAGATATTTTTATGGGAGGTAAAATTCTCAAAGAAGTATTTTCTAATAAATTCTTAGGTGTACACATTAATCATAAACTTTCATGGGGTGATCATATTTCCATAGTGTGCAGGAAAGTTTGCAAAAAATATAGGAATATTATCGAAATTGAAACACTACCTGCCACAACACATATTAAAGACCCTATCAAACTTTAGTGGTCCCACATTTTTCTTATTGCTCGATAATTTGGTCTGGTACACGTGATACTAATCTTAAGCTATTTATTATTATAATGCAAAAGAAAGCTGTCCGCCACATATCACGTGCTGCACCACGTGATCACACCAGCCTTCTATTCAAGGATCTGAATGTATTGAAAATTAATGACATAATACGTGTAAATCTTACCACCTTCACTTATAAGGCTTTGAATGGACTCCATGGGCGGCGATCCGTACTTCCGAGTGGGGGGGGGGGGGGATATGACCTTGTTGACTATCTAAGCGTAGCGCCACCATGAGTTGGCGCGAAGCGTACAAGAAAATTTGGGGATTTACAAACCCTCTAGATGGCCGGAAACGGCACTTCCCAAGGTTTCCAAGCGGCATATACCCAACTTTAAAATAGGGATATCATGTCCGAAATATCTCATAATCAGGATCCAAAATACTTTTTTTTTTAATTTCGGGTGTTATTTTGGGAAAATTGCCCCTGTCAATCTTGTTTCAGGCCACGTTAGAATGTTCGAGAGCTCTTTTATATTATTCGATGAATAAAATGGCCTCATGCAGGCTATTATAGGCCTATACACATGCAGTACACAATTACACATAGTTACATTCCTAGGTACCGATTGCTAGGGCATCAAGGTGAAACGTGTATTAAGCATTACCCTGGTAACATGAGGTTCTCAGCTGTTCGAGGGAACATGTACGTGTGTAGGCCTACTATAGGGCCTATATGAATACTATGAGGGTGCATATATGTACTATATCAATACCGTGATAAAGATAAAGACGGTTTATTTGAAAGATCGCACTGCGTTTATGGTAGGCGAGAAATGAAGCTAAAAAAGAGCCGTACATTCACGATGATGCATAAATGTAGGCATGAAAATATTCTTATCCCTGGCATTTGGTGGGGGGGGGGATATGGTGTATTACATCCCCTCCACCCATTTTCATGGGGGGATATATCCCCCCTTCCCCCCAGGATCGCCGCCCATGATGGACTCCTACCTAATGCATTTCATAATTATTTAATCAGTAATTCGGATATACATCACCACACCACAAGACACGCAAATCATGCGCATTATCACAACACGAATACCTCAACAGGAATGTTAAGCCTCAGAAATCGAGCAATAAAAACATGGAATTCTATTACTAACATTATTGAAAATAAATTATCGTGTAGAACATTTAGAAAAAGTTATATGAAAGAAATAATTGCATCATATTAATTAAAATATCATATAATTGATTAATTGTCGAAACGATTAATTTGATTTTTAATTTTTTCTTCTCTTTTTTTTCTTCAGGGAGTCTTATACATTGTTAAGCTATTGTATGCTTTATAGAAGACTTCCTTTCACCTTGTATATTTGCACGTGAAAAAACAAAATAAAACAAATCAAATCAAAATCAAATCAAAGTTGTTTTGTTTGCGAACCCCGGTGATGACGTCTTTTAATCTCCCCGTTCTAACACTGGGAGCTTTAAGTATTAGTTAATCGGCCCAAGTATCTCAGTCCATACAGTGGCGCGATGGCTCGGCGCACTGTACGAGCTGATGAGCGAGACAGTCTTTTGCATCCGTGGTTCGAACCCCGGGTGATGACGTCTTTTGCCGGTCTTTTACAGCGAGTGCCTAAATGGGGAGCTTTAAGCATTAGTTAATCGGCCTAATATCTCAGTCCATACAGTGGCGCGATGGCTTGGCGCACTGTACGAGCTGATGAGCGAGACAGTCTTTTGCATCCGTGGTTCGAACCCCGGGTGATGACGTCTTTTGCCGATCTTTTACAGCGAGTGCCTACATGAGGAGCTTTAAGCATTAGTTAATCGGCCTAATATCTCAGTCCATACAGTGGCGCGATGGCTTGGCGCACTGTACGAGCTGATGAGCGAGACAGTCTTTTGCATCCGTGGTTCGAACCCCGGGTGATGACGTCTTTTGCCGATCTTTTACAGCGAGTGCCTACATGGGGAGCTTTAAGCATTAGTTAATCGGCCTAATATCTCAGTCCATACAGTGGCGCGATGGCTTGGCGCACTGTACGAGCTGATGAGCGAGACAGTCTTTTGCATCCGTGGTTCGAACCCCGGGTGATGACGTCTTTTGCCGGTCTTTTACAGCGAGTGCCTACATGGGGAGTTTTAAGCATTAGTTAATCGGCCTAATATCTCAGTCCATACAGTGGCGCGATGGCTTGGCGCACTGTACGAGCTGATGAGCGAGACAGTCTTTTGCATCCGTGGTTCGAACCCCGGGTGATGACGTCTTTTGCCGATCTTTTACAGCGAGTGCCTACATGGGGAGTTTTAAGCATTAGTTAATCGGCCTAATATCTCAGTCCATACAGTGGCGCGATGGCTTGGCGCACTGTACGAGCTGATGAGCGAGACAGTCTTTTGCATCCGTGGTTCGAACCCCGGGTGATGACGTCTTTTGCCGATCTTTTACAGCGAGTGCCTACATGGGGAGCTTTAAGCATTAGTTAATCGGCCTAATATCTCAGTCCATACAGTGGCGCGATGGCTTGGCGCACTGTACGAGCTGATGAGCGAGACAGTCTTTTGCATCCGTGGTTCGAACCCCGGGTGATGACGTCTTTTGCCGGTCTTTTACAGCGAGTGCCTACATGGGGAGCTTTAGGCATTAGTTAATCGGCCTAATATCTCAGTCCATACAGTGGCGCGATGGCTTGGCGCACTGTACGAGCTGATGAGCGAGACAGTCTTTTGCATCCGTGGTTCGAACCCCGGGTGATGACGTCTTTTGCCGGTCTTTTACAGCGAGTGCCTACATGGGGAGCTTTAAGCATTAGTTAATCGGCCTAATATCTCAGTCCATACAGTGGCGCGATGGCTTGGCGCACTGTACGAGCTGATGAGCGAGACAGTCTTTTGCATCCGTGGTTCGAACCCCGGGTGATGACGTCTTTTGCCGATCTTTTACAGCGAGTGCCTACATGGGGAGCTTTAAGTATTAGTTAATCGGCCTAATATCTCAGTCCATACAGTGGCGCGATGGCTTGGCGCACTGTACGAGCTGATGAGCGAGACAGTCTTTTGCATCCGTGGTTCGAACCCCGGGTGATGACGTCTTTTGCCGATCTTTTACAGCGAGTGCCTAAATGGGGAGCTTTAAGTATTAGTTAATCGGCCTAATATCTCAGTCCATACAGTGGCGCGTTGGCTTGGCGCACTGTACGAGCTGATGAGCGAGACAGTCTTTTGCATCCGTGGTTCGAACCCCGGGTGATGACGTCTTTTGCCGGTCTTTTACAGCGAGTGCCTAAATGGGGAGCTGTAAGTATTAGTTAATCGGCCTAATATCTCAGTCCATACAGTGGCGCGATGGCTTGGCGCACTGTACGAGCTGATGAGCGAGACAGTCTTTTGCATCCGTGGTTCGAACCCCGGGTGATGACGTCTTTTGCCGATCTTTTACAGCGAGTGCCTACATGGGGAGCTTTAAGTATTAGTTAATCGGCCTAATATCTCAGTCCATACAGTGGCGCGTTGGCTTGGCGCACTGTACGAGCTGATGAGCGAGACAGTCTTTTGCATCCGTGGTTCGAACCCCGGGTGATGACGTCTTTTGCCGGTCTTTTACAGCGAGTGCCTAAATGGGGAGCTTTAAGTATTAGTTAATCGGCCTAATATCTCAGTCCATACAGTGGCGCGTTGGCTTGGCGCACTGTACGAGCTGATGAGCGAGACAGTCTTTTGCATCCGTGGTTCGAACCCCGGGTGATGACGTCTTTTGCCGGTCTTTTACAGCGAGTGCCTAAATGGGGAGCTTTAAGTATTAGTTAATCGGCCTAATATCTCAGTCCATACAGTGGCGCGATGGCTTGGCGCACTGTACGAGCTGATGAGCGAGACAGTCTTTTGCATCCGTGGTTCGAACCCCGGGTGATGACGTCTTTTGCCGATCTTTTACAGCGAGTGCCTACATGGGGAGCTTTAAGTATTAGTTAATCGGCCTAATATCTCAGTCCATACAGTGGCGCGTTTGCTTGGCGCACTGTACGAGCTGATGAGCGAGACAGTCTTTTGCATCCGTGGTTCGAACCCCGGGTGATGACGTCTTTTGCCGATCTTTTACAGCGAGTGCCTACATGGGGAGCTTTAAGTATTAGTTAATCGGCCTAATATCTCAGTCCATACAGTGGCGCGTTGGCTTGGCGCACTGTACGAGCTGATGAGCGAGACAGTCTTTTGCATCCGTGGTTCGAACCCCGGGTGATGACGTCTTTTGCCGGTCTTTTACAGCGAGTGCCTAAATGGGGAGCTTTAAGTATTAGTTAATCGGCCTAATATCTCAGTCCATACAGTGGCGCGTTGGCTTGGCGCACTGTACGAGCTGATGAGCGAGACAGTCTTTTGCATCCGTGGTTCGAACCCCGGGTGATGACGTCTTTTGCCGATCTTTTACAGCGAGTGCCTACATGGGGAGCTTTAAGTATTAGTTAATCGGCCTAATATCTCAGTCCATACAGTGGCGCGTTGGCTTGGCGCACTGTACGAGCTGATGAGCGAGACAGTCTTTTGCATCCGTGGTTCGAACCCCGGGTGATGACGTCTTTTGCCGGTCTTTTACAGCGAGTGCCTACATGGGGAGCTTTAAGTATTAGTTAATCGGCCTAATATCTCAGTCCATACAGTGGCGCGTTGGCTTGGCGCACTGTACGAGCTGATGAGCGAGACAGTCTTTTGCATCCGTGGTTCGAACCCCGGGTGATGACGTCTTTTGCCGGTCTTTTACAGCGAGTGCCTAAATGGGGAGCTTTAAGTATTAGTTAATCGGCCTAATATCTCAGTCCATACAGTGGCGCGTTGGCTTGGCGCACTGTACGAGCTGATGAGCGAGACAGTCTTTTGCATCCGTGGTTCGAACCCCGGATGATGACGTCTTTTGCCGGTCTTTTACAGCGAGTGCCTACATGGGGAGCTTTAAGTATTAGTTAATCGGCCTAATATCTCAGTCCATACAGTGGCGCGTTGGCTTGGCGCACTGTACGAGCTGATGAGCGAGACAGTCTTTTGCATCCGTGGTTCGAACCCCGGGTGATGACGTCTTTTGCCGGTCTTTTACAGCGAGTGCCTACATGGGGAGCTTTAAGTATTAGTTAATCGGCCTAATATCTCAGTCCATACAGTGGCGCGTTGGCTTGGCGCACTGTACGAGCTGATGAGCGAGACAGTCTTTTGCATCCGTGGTTCGAACCCCGGGTGATGACGTCTTTTGCCGGTCTTTTACAGCGAGTGCCTACATGGGGAGCTTTAAGTATTAGTTAATCGGCCTAATATCTCAGTCCATACAGTGGCGCGTTGGCTTGGCGCACTGTACGAGCTGATGAGCGAGACAGTCTTTTGCATCCGTGGTTCGAACCCCGGGTGATGACGTCTTTTGCCGGTCTTTTACAGCGAGTGCCTAAATGGGGAGCTTTAAGTATTAGTTAATCGGCCTAATATCTCAGTCCATACAGTGGCGCGTTGGCTTGGCGCACTGTACGAGCTGATGAGCGAGACAGTCTTTTGCATCCGTGGTTCGAACCCCGGGTGATGACGTCTTTTGCCGATCTTTTACAGCGAGTGCCTAAATGGGGAGCTTTAAGTATTAGTTAATCGGCCTAATATCTCAGTCCATACAGTGGCGCGATGGCTTGGCGCACTGTACGAGCTGATGAGCCAGACAGTCTTTTGCATCCGTGGTTCGAACCCCGGGTGATGACGTCTTTTGCCGATCTTTTACAGCGAGTGCCTAAATGGGGAGCTTTAAGTATTAGTTAATCGGCCTAATATCTCAGTCCATACAGTGGCGCGATGGCTTGGCGCACTGTACGAGCTGATGAGCCAGACAGTCTTTTGCATCCGTGGTTCGAACCCCGGGTGATGACGTCTTTTGCCGATCTTTTACAGCGAGTGCCTAAATGGGGAGCTTTAAGTATTAGTTAATCGGCCTAATATCTCAGTCCATACAGTGGCGCGATGGCTTGGCGCACTGTACGAGCTGATGAGCCAGACAGTCTTTTGCATCCGTGGTTCGAACCCCGGGTGATGACGTCTTTTGCCGATCTTTTACAGCGAGTGCCTAAATGGGGAGCTTTAAGTATTAGTTAATCGGCCTAATATCTCAGTCCATACAGTGGCGCGATGGCTTGGCGCACTGTACGAGCTGATGAGCCAGACAGTCTTTTGCATCCGTGGTTCGAACCCCGGGTGATGACGTCTTTTGCCGGTCTTTTACAGCGAGTGCCTAAATGGGGAGCTTTAAGCATTAGTTAATCGGCCTAATATCTCAGTCCATACAGTGGCGCGATGGCTTGGCGCACTGTACGAGCTGATGAGCCAGACAGTCTTTTGCATCCGTGGTTCGAACCCCGGGTGATGACGTCTTTTGCCGGTCTTTTACAGCGAGTGCCTACATGAGGAGCTTTAAGCATTAGTTAATCGGCCTAATATCTCAGTCCATACAGTGGCGCGATGGCTTGGCGCACTGTACGAGCTGATGAGCGAGACAGTCTTTTGCATCCGTGGTTCGAACCCCGGGTGATGACGTCTTTTGCCGATCTTTTACAGCGAGTGCCTACATGAGGAGCTTTAAGCATTAGTTAATCGGCCTAATATCTCAGTCCATACAGTGGCGCGATGGCTTGGCGCACTGTACGAGCTGATGAGCGAGACAGTCTTTTGCATCCGTGGTTCGAACCCCGGGTGATGACGTCTTTTGCCGATCTTTTACAGCGAGTGCCTACATGGGGAGCTTTAAGCATTAGTAATCGGCCTAATATCTCAGTCCATACAGTGGCGCGATGGCTTGGCGCACTGTACGAGCTGATGAGCGAGACAGTCTTTTGCATCCGTGGTTCGAACCCCGGGTGATGACGTCTTTTGCCGATCTTTTACAGCGAGTGCCTACATGGGGAGCTTTAAGTATTAGTTAATCGGCCTAATATCTCAGTCCATACAGTGGCGCGATGGCTTGGCGCACTGTACGAGCTGATGAGCGAGACAGTCTTTTGCATCCGTGGTTCGAACCCCGGGTGATGACGTCTTTTGCCGGTCTTTTACAGCGAGTGCCTACATGGGGAGTTTTAAGCATTAGTTAATCGGCCTAATATCTCAGTCCATACAGTGGCGCGATGGCTTGGCGCACTGTACGAGCTGATGAGCGAGACAGTCTTTTGCATCCGTGGTTCGAACCCCGGGTGATGACGTCTTTTGCCGGTCTTTTACAGCGAGTGCCTACATGGGGAGCTTTAAGCATTAGTTAATCGGCCTAATATCTCAGTCCATACAGTGGCGCGATGGCTTGGCGCACTGTACGAGCTGATGAGCGAGACAGTCTTTTGCATCCGTGGTTCGAACCCCGGGTGATGACGTCTTTTGCCGGTCTTTTACAGCGAGTGCCTACATGGGGAGCTTTAAGCATTAGTTAATCGGCCTAATATCTCAGTCCATACAGTGGCGCGATGGCTTGGCGCACTGTACGAGCTGATGAGCGAGACAGTCTTTTGCATCCGTGGTTCGAACCCCGGGTGATGACGTCTTTTGCCGGTCTTTTACAGCGAGTGCCTACATGGGGAGCTTTAAGCATTAGTTAATCGGCCTAATATCTCAGTCCATACAGTGGCGCGATGGCTTGGCGCACTGTACGAGCTGATGAGCGAGACAGTCTTTTGCATCCGTGGTTCGAACCCCGGGTGATGACGTCTTTTGCCGGTCTTTTACAGCGAGTGCCTACATGGGGAGCTTTAAGCATTAGTTAATCGGCCTAATATCTCAGTCCATACAGTGGCGCGATGGCTTGGCGCACTGTACGAGCTGATGAGCGAGACAGTCTTTTGCATCCGTGGTTCGAACCCCGGGTGATGACGTCTTTTGCCGGTCTTTTACAGCGAGTGCCTACATGGGGAGCTTTAAGCATTAGTTAATCGGCCTAATATCTCAGTCCATACAGTGGCGCGATGGCTTGGCGCACTGTACGAGCTGATGAGCGAGACAGTCTTTTGCATCCGTGGTTCGAACCCCGGGTGATGACGTCTTTTGCCGGTCTTTTACAGCGAGTGCCTACATGGGGAGCTTTAAGCATTAGTTAATCGGCCTAATATCTCAGTCCATACAGTGGCGCGATGGCTTGGCGCACTGTACGAGCTGATGAGCGAGACAGTCTTTTGCATCCGTGGTTCGAACCCCGGGTGATGACGTCTTTTGCCGATCTTTTACAGCGAGTGCCTACATGGGGAGCTTTAAGTATTAGTTAATCGGCCTAATATCTCAGTCCATACAGTGGCGCGATGGCTTGGCGCACTGTACGAGCTGATGAGCGAGACAGTCTTTTGCATCCGTGGTTCGAACCCCGGGTGATGACGTCTTTTGCCGATCTTTTACAGCGAGTGCCTACATGGGGAGCTTTAAGTATTAGTTAATCGGCCTAATATCTCAGTCCATACAGTGGCGCGTTGGCTTGGCGCACTGTACGAGCTGATGAGCGAGACAGTCTTTTGCATCCGTGGTTCGAACCCCGGGTGATGACGTCTTTTGCCGGTCTTTTACAGCGAGTGCCTAAATGGGGAGCTTTAAGTATTAGTTAATCGGCCTAATATCTCAGTCCATACAGTGGCGCGTTGGCTTGGCGCACTGTACGAGCTGATGAGCGAGACAGTCTTTTGCATCCGTGGTTCGAACCCCGGGTGATGACGTCTTTTGCCGGTCTTTTACAGCGAGTGCCTAAATGGGGAGCTTTAAGTATTAGTTAATCGGCCTAATATCTCAGTCCATACAGTGGCGCGTTGGCTTGGCGCACTGTACGAGCTGATGAGCGAGACAGTCTTTTGCATCCGTGGTTCGAACCCCGGGTGATGACGTCTTTTGCCGGTCTTTTACAGCGAGTGCCTAAATGGGGAGCTGTAAGTATTAGTTAATCGGCCTAATATCTCAGTCCATACAGTGGCGCGATGGCTTGGCGCACTGTACGAGCTGATGAGCGAGACAGTCTTTTGCATCCGTGGTTCGAACCCCGGGTGATGACGTCTTTTGCCGATCTTTTACAGCGAGTGCCTACATGGGGAGCTTTAAGTATTAGTTAATCGGCCTAATATCTCAGTCCATACAGTGGCGCGTTGGCTTGGCGCACTGTACGAGCTGATGAGCGAGACAGTCTTTTGCATCCGTGGTTCGAACCCCGGGTGATGACGTCTTTTGCCGGTCTTTTACAGCGAGTGCCTAAATGGGGAGCTTTAAGTATTAGTTAATCGGCCTAATATCTCAGTCCATACAGTGGCGCGTTGGCTTGGCGCACTGTACGAGCTGATGAGCGAGACAGTCTTTTGCATCCGTGGTTCGAACCCCGGGTGATGACGTCTTTTGCCGGTCTTTTACAGCGAGTGCCTAAATGGGGAGCTTTAAGTATTAGTTAATCGGCCTAATATCTCAGTCCATACAGTGGCGCGATGGCTTGGCGCACTGTACGAGCTGATGAGCGAGACAGTCTTTTGCATCCGTGGTTCGAACCCCGGGTGATGACGTCTTTTGCCGATCTTTTACAGCGAGTGCCTACATGGGGAGCTTTAAGCATTAGTTAATCGGCCTAATATCTCAGTCCATACAGTGGCGCGTTTGCTTGGCGCACTGTACGAGCTGATGAGCGAGACAGTCTTTTGCATCCGTGGTTCGAACCCCGGGTGATGACGTCTTTTGCCGATCTTTTACAGCGAGTGCCTACATGGGGAGCTTTAAGCATTAGTTAATCGGCCTAATATCTCAGTCCATACAGTGGCGCGTTGGCTTGGCGCACTGTACGAGCTGATGAGCGAGACAGTCTTTTGCATCCGTGGTTCGAACCCCGGGTGATGACGTCTTTTGCCGGTCTTTTACAGCGAGTGCCTAAATGGGGAGCTTTAAGCATTAGTTAATCGGCCTAATATCTCAGTCCATACAGTGGCGCGTTGGCTTGGCGCACTGTACGAGCTGATGAGCGAGACAGTCTTTTGCATCCGTGGTTCGAACCCCGGGTGATGACGTCTTTTGCCGGTCTTTTACAGCGAGTGCCTAAATGGGGAGCTTTAAGTATTAGTTAATCGGCCTAATATCTCAGTCCATACAGTGGCGCGTTGGCTTGGCGCACTGTACGAGCTGATGAGCGAGACAGTCTTTTGCATCCGTGGTTCGAACCCCGGGTGATGACGTCTTTTGCCGGTCTTTTACAGCGAGTGCCTACATGGGGAGCTTTAAGTATTAGTTAATCGGCCTAATATCTCAGTCCATACAGTGGCGCGTTGGCTTGGCGCACTGTACGAGCTGATGAGCGAGACAGTCTTTTGCATCCGTGGTTCGAACCCCGGGTGATGACGTCTTTTGCCGGTCTTTTACAGCGAGTGCCTACATGGGGAGCTTTAAGTATTAGTTAATCGGCCTAATATCTCAGTCCATACAGTGGCGCGTTGGCTTGGCGCACTGTACGAGCTGATGAGCGAGACAGTCTTTTGCATCCGTGGTTCGAACCCCGGGTGATGACGTCTTTTGCCGGTCTTTTATAGCGAGTGCCTAAATGGGGAGCTTTAAGTATTAGTTAATCGGCCTAATATCTCAGTCCATACAGTGGCGCGTTGGCTTGGCGCACTGTACGAGCTGATGAGCGAGACAGTCTTTTGCATCCGTGGTTCGAACCCCGGGTGATGACGTCTTTTGCCGGTCTTTTACAGCGAGTGCCTAAATGGGGAGCTTTAAGTATTAGTTAATCGGCCTAATATCTCAGTCCATACAGTGGCGCGTTGGCTTGGCGCACTGTACGAGCTGATGAGCGAGACAGTCTTTTGCATCCGTGGTTCGAACCCCGGGTGATGACGTCTTTTGCCGGTCTTTTACAGCGAGTGCCTAAATGGGGAGCTTTAAGTATTAGTTAATCGGCCTAATATCTCAGTCCATACAGTGGCGCGTTGGCTTGGCGCACTGTACGAGCTGATGAGCGAGACAGTCTTTTGCATCCGTGGTTCGAACCCCGGGTGATGACGTCTTTTGCCGGTCTTTTACAGCGAGTGCCTAAATGGGGAGCTTTAAGTATTAGTTAATCGGCCTAATATCTCAGTCCATACAGTGGCGCGTTGGCTTGGCGCACTGTACGAGCTGATGAGCGAGACAGTCTTTTGCATCCGTGGTTCGAACCCCGGGTGATGACGTCTTTTGCCGGTCTTTTACAGCGAGTGCCTACATGGGGAGCTTTAAGTATTAGTTAATCGGCCTAATATCTCAGTCCATACAGTGGCGCGTTGGCTTGGCGCACTGTACGAGCTGATGAGCGAGACAGTCTTTTGCATCCGTGGTTCGAACCCCGGGTGATGACGTCTTTTGCCGGTCTTTTACAGCGAGTGCCTACATGGGGAGCTTTAAGTATTAGTTAATCGGCCTAATATCTCAGTCCATACAGTGGCGCGTTGGCTTGGCGCACTGTACGAGCTGATGAGCGAGACAGTCTTTTGCATCCGTGGTTCGAACCCCGGGTGATGACGTCTTTTGCCGATCTTTTACAGCGAGTGCCTAAATGGGGAGCTTTAAGTATTAGTTAATCGGCCTAATATCTCAGTCCATACAGTGGCGCGTTGGCTTGGCGAACTGTACGAGCTGATGAGCCAGACAGTCTTTTGCATCCGTGGTTCGAACCCCGGGTGATGACGTCTTTTGCCGATCTTTTACAGCGAGTGCCTAAATGGGGAGCTTTAAGTATTAGTTAATCGGCCTAATATCTCAGTCCATACAGTGGCGCGATGGCTTGGCGCACTGTACGAGCTGATGAGCCAGACAGTCTTTTGCATCCGTGGTTCGAACCCCGGGTGATGACGTCTTTTGCCGATCTTTTACAGCGAGTGCCTAAATGGGGAGCTTTAAGTATTAGTTAATCGGCCTAATATCTCAGTCCATACAGTGGCGCGATGGCTTGGCGCACTGTACGAGCTGATGAGCCAGACAGTCTTTTGCATCCGTGGTTCGAACCCCGGGTGATGACGTCTTTTGCCGATCTTTTACAGCGAGTGCCTAAATGGGGAGCTTTAAGTATTAGTTAATCGGCCTAATATCTCAGTCCATACAGTGGCGCGATGGCTTGGCGCACTGTACGAGCTGATGAGCCAGACAGTCTTTTGCATCCGTGGTTCGAACCCCGGGTGATGACGTCTTTTGCCGATCTTTTACAGCGAGTGCCTAAATGGGGAGCTTTAAGTATTAGTTAATCGGCCTAATATCTCAGTCCATACAGTGGCGCGATGGCTTGGCGCACTGTACGAGCTGATGAGCCAGACAGTCTTTTGCATCCGTGGTTCGAACCCCGGGTGATGACGTCTTTTGCCGATCTTTTACAGCGAGTGCCTAAATGGGGAGCTTTAAGTATTAGTTAATCGGCCTAATATCTCAGTCCATACAGTGGCGCGATGGCTTGGCGCACTGTACGAGCTGATGAGCGAGACAGTCTTTTGCATCCGTGGTTCGAACCCCGGGTGATGACGTCTTTTGCCGATCTTTTACAGCGAGTGCCTACATGGGGAGCTTTAAGTATTAGTTAATCGGCCTAATATCTCAGTCCATACAGTGGCGCGATGGCTTGGCGCACTGTACGAGCTGATGAGCGAGACAGTCTTTTGCATCCGTGATTCGAACCCCGGGTGATGACGTCTTTTGCCGATCTTTTACAGCGAGTGCCTAAATGGGGAGCTTTAAGTATTAGTTAATCGGCCTAATATCTCAGTCCATACAGTGGCGCGATGGCTTGGCGCACTGTACGAGCTGATGAGCGAGACAGTCTTTTGCATCCGTAATTCGAACCCCGGGTGATGACGTCTTTTGCCGATCTTTTACAGCGAGTGCCTACATGGGGAGCTTTAAGTATTAGTTAATCGGCCTAATATCTCAGTCCATACAGTGGCGCGATGGCTTGGCGCACTGTACGAGCTGATGAGCGAGACAGTCTTTTGCATCCGTGGTTCGAACCCCGGGTGATGACGTCTTTTGCCGGTCTTTTACAGCGAGTGCCTACATGGGGAGCTTTAAGTATTAGTTAATCGGCCTAATATCTCAGTCCATACAGTGGCGCGATGGCTTGGCGCACTGTACGAGCTGATGAGCGAGACAGTCTTTTGCATCCGTGGTTCGAACCCCGGGTGATGACGTCTTTTGCCGATCTTTTACAGCGAGTGCCTACATGGGGAGCTTTAAGTATTAGTTAATCGGCCTAATATCTCAGTCCATACAGTGGCGCGATGGCTTGGCGCACTGTACGAGCTGATGAGCGAGACAGTCTTTTGCATCCGTGGTTCGAACCCCGGGTGATGACGTCTTTTGCCGATCTTTTACAGCGAGTGCCTACATGGGGAGCTTTAAGTATTAGTTAATCGGCCTAATATCTCAGTCCATACAGTGGCGCGATGGCTTGGCGCACTGTACGAGCTGATGAGCGAGACAGTCTTTTGCATCCGTGGTTCGAACCCCGGGTGATGACGTCTTTTGCCGATCTTTTACAGCGAGTGCCTAAATGGGGAGCTTTAAGTATTAGTTAATCGGCCTAATATCTCAGTCCATACAGTGGCGCGATGGCTTGGCGCACTGTACGAGCTGATGAGCGAGACAGTCTTTTGCATCCGTGGTTCGAACCCCGGGTGATGACGTCTTTTGCCGGTCTTTTACAGCGAGTGCCTAAATGGGGAGCTTTAAGTATTAGTTAATCGGCCTAATATCTCAGTCCATACAGTGGCGCGATGGCTTGGCGCACTGTACGAGCTGATGAGCGAGACAGTCTTTTGCATCCGTGGTTCGAACCCCGGGTGATGACGTCTTTTGCCGATCTTTTACAGCGAGTGCCTACATGGGGAGCTTTAAGTATTAGTTAATCGGCCTAATATCTCAGTCCATACAGTGGCGCGTTGGCTTGGCGCACTGTACGAGCTGATGAGCGAGACAGTCTTTTGCATCCGTGGTTCGAACCCCGGGTGATGACGTCTTTTGCAGATCTTTTACAGCGAGTGCCTACATGGGGAGCTTTAAGTATTAGTTAATCGGCCTAATATCTCAGTCCATACAGTGGCGCGTTGGCTTGGCGCACTGTACGAGCTGATGAGCGAGACAGTCTTTTGCATCCGTGGTTCGAACCCCGGGTGATGACGTCTTTTGCCGGTCTTTTACAGCGAGTGCCTAAATGGGGAGCTTTAAGTATTAGTTAATCGGCCTAATATCTCAGTCCATACAGTGGCGCGATGGCTTGGCGCACTGTACGAGCTGATGAGCGAGACAGTCTTTTGCATCCGTGGTTCGAACCCCGGATGATGACGTCTTTTGCCGATCTTTTACAGCGAGTGCCTACATGGGGAGCTTTAAGTATTAGTTAATCGGCCTAATATCTCAGTCCATACAGTGGCGCGTTGGCTTGGCGCACTGTACGAGCTGATGAGCGAGACAGTCTTTTGCATCCGTGGTTCGAACCCCGGGTGATGACGTCTTTTGCCGGTCTTTTACAGCGAGTGCCTAAATGGGGAGCTTTAAGTATTAGCTAATCGGCCTAATATCTCAGTCCATACAGTGGCGCGATGGCTTGGCGCACTGTACGAGCTGATGAGCGAGACAGTCTTTTGCATCCGTGGTTCGAACCCCGGGTGATGACGTCTTTTGCCGATCTTTTACAGCGAGTGCCTACATGGGGAGCTTTAAGTATTAGTTAATCGGCCTAATATCTCAGTCCATACAGTGTCGCGTTGGCTTGGCGCACTGTACGAGCTGATGAGCGAGACAGTCTTTTGCATCCGTGGTTCGAACCCCGGGTGATGACGTCTTTTGCCGGTCTTTTACAGCGAGTGTCTAAATGGGGAGCTTTAAGTATTAGTTAATCGGCCTAATATCTCAGTCCATACAGTGGCGCGATGGCTTGGCGCACTGTACGAGCTGATGAGCGAGACAGTCTTTTGCATCCGTGGTTCGAACCCCGGGTGATGACGTCTTTTGCCGATCTTTTACAGCGAGTGCCTACATGGGGAGCTTTAAGTATTAGTTAATCGGCCTAATATCTCAGTCCATACAGTGGCGCGTTGGCTTGGCGCACTGTACGAGCTGATGAGCGAGACAGTCTTTTGCATCCGTGGTTCGAACCCCGGGTGATGACGTCTTTTGCCGGTCTTTTACAGCGAGTGCCTAAATGGGGAGCTTTAAGTATTAGTTAATCGGCCTAATATTTCAGTCCATACAGTGGCGCGTTGGCTTGGCGCACTGTACGAGCTGATGAGCGAGACAGTCTTTTGCATCCGTGGTTCGAACCCCGGGTGATGACGTCTTTTGCCGATCTTTTACAGCGAGTGCCTACATGGGGAGCTTTAAGTATTAGTTAATCGGCCTAATATCTCAGTCCATACAGTGGCGCGATGGCTTGGCGCACTGTACGAGCTGATGAGCGAGACAGTCTTTTGCATCCGTGGTTCGAACCCCGGGTGATGACGTCTTTTGCCGATCTTTTACAGCGAGTGCCTACATGGGGAGCTTTAAGTATTAGTTAATCGGCCTAATATCTCAGTCCATACAGTGGCGCGATGGCTTGGCGCACTGTACGAGCTGATGAGCGAGACAGTCTTTTGCATCCGTGGTTCGAACTCCGGGTGATGACGTCTTTTGCCGATCTTTTACAGCGAGTGCCTACATGGGGAGCTTTAAGTATTAGTTAATCGGCCTAATATCTCAGTCCATACAGTGGCGCGTTGGCTTGGCGCACTGTACGAGCTGATGAGCGAAACAGTCTTTTGCATCCGTGGTTCGAACTCCGGGTGATGACGTCTTTTGCCGGTCTTTTACAGCGAGTGCCTAAATGTGGAGCTTTAAGTATTAGTTAATCGGCCTAATATCTCAGTCCATACAGTGGCGCGTTGGCTTGGCGCACTGTACGAGCTGATGAGCGAAACAGTCTTTTGCATCCGTGGTTCGAACCCCGGGTGATGACGTCTTTTGCCGGTCTTTTACAGCGAGTGCCTAAATGTGGAGCTTTAAGTATTTGTTAATCGGCCTAATATCTCAGTCCATACAGTGGCGCGTTGGCTTGGCGCACTGTACGAGCTGATGAGCGAGACAGTCTTTTGCATCCGTGGTTCGAACCCCGGGTGATGACGTCTTTTGTCGATCTTTTACAGCGAGTGCCTAAATGGGGAGCTTTAAGTATTTGTTAATCGGCCTAATATCTCAGTCCATACAGTGGCGCGTTGGCTTGGCGCACTGTACGAGCTGATGAGCGAGACAGTCTTTTGCATCCGTGGTTCGAACCCCGGGTGATGACGTCTTTTGTCGATCTTTTACAGCGAGTGCCTAAATGGGGAGCTTTAAGTATTAGTTAATCGGCCTAATATCTCAGTCCATACAGTGGCGCGATGGCTTGGCGCACTGTACGAGCTGATGAGCGAGACAGTCTTTTGCATCCGTGGTTCGAACCCCGGGTGATGACGTCTTTTGCCAATCTTTTACAGCGAGTGCCTACATGGGGAGCTTTAAGTATTAGTTAATCGGCCTAATATCTCAGTCCATACAGTGGCGCGTTGGCTTGGCGCACTGTACGAGCTGATGAGCGAGACAGTCTTTTGCATCCGTGGTTCGAACCCCGGGTGATGACGTCTTTTGCCGATCTTTTACAGCGAGTGCCTACATGGGGAGCTTTAAGTATTAGTTAATCGGCCTAATATCTCAGTCCATACAGTGGCGCGTTGGCTTGGCGCACTGTACGAGCTGATGAGCGAGACAGTCTTTTGCATCCGTGGTTCGAACCCCGGGTGATGACGTCTTTTGTCGATCTTTTACAGCGAGTGCCTACATGGGGAGCTTTAAGTATTAGTTAATCGGCCTAATATCTCAGTCCATACAGTGGCGCGTTGGCTTGGCGCACTGTACGAGCTGATGAGCGAGACAGTCTTTTGCATCCGTGGTTCGAACCCCGGGTGATGACGTCTTTTGCCGATCTTTTACAGCGAGTGCCTACATGGGGAGCTTTAAGTATTAGTTAATCGGCCTAATATCTCAGTCCATACAGTGGCGCGATGGCTTGGCGCACTGTACGAGCTGATGAGCGAGACAGTCTTTTGCATCCGTGGTTCGAACCCCGGGTGATGACGTCTTTTGCCGGTCTTTTACAGCGAGTGCCTACATGGGGAGCTTTAAGTATTAGTTAATCGGCCTAATATCTCAGTCCATACAGTGGCGCGATGGCTTGGCGCACTGTACGAGCTGATGAGCGAGACAGTCTTTTGCATCCGTGGTTCGAACCCCGGGTGATGACGTCTTTTGCCGGTCTTTTACAGCGAGTGCCTACATGGGGAGCTTTAAGTATTAGTTAATCGGCCTAATATCTCAGTCCATACAGTGGCGCGTTGGCTTGGCGCACTGTACGAGCTGATGAGCGAGACAGTCTTTTGCATCCGTGGTTCGAACCCCGGGTGATGACGTCTTTTGCCGGTCTTTTACAGCGAGTGCCTACATGGGGAGCTTTAAGTATTAGTTAATCGGCCTAATATCTCAGTCCATACAGTGGCGCGTTGGCTTGGCGCACTGTACGAGCTGATGAGCGAGACAGTCTTTTGCATCCGTGGTTCGAACCCCGGGTGATGACGTCTTTTGCCGATCTTTTACAGCGAGTGCCTACATGGGGAGCTTTAAGTATTAGTTAATCGGCCTAATATCTCAGTCCATACAGTGGCGCGTTGGCTTGGCGCACTGTACGAGCTGATGAGCGAGACAGTCTTTTGCATCCGTGGTTCGAACCCCGGGTGATGACGTCTTTTGCCGATCTTTTACAGCGAGTGCCTAAATGGGGAGCTTTAAGTATTAGTTAATCGGCCTAATATCTCAGTCCATACAGTGGCGCGATGGCTTGGCGCACTGTACGAGCTGATGAGCGAGACAGTCTTTTGCATCCGTGGTTCGAACCCCGGGTGATGACGTCTTTTGCCGATCTTTTACAGCGAGTGCCTACATGGGGAGCTTTAAGTATTAGTTAATCGGCCTAATATCTCAGTCCATACAGTGGCGCGATGGCTTGGCGCACTGTACGAGCTGATGAGCGAGACAGTCTTTTGCATCCGTGGTTCGAACCCCGGGTGATGACGTCTTTTGCCGATCTTTTACAGCGAGTGCCTACATGGGGAGCTTTAAGTATTAGTTAATCGGCCTAATTTCTCAGTCCATACAGTGGCGCGTTGACTTGGCGCACTGTACGAGCTGATGAGCGAGACAGTCTTTTGCATCCGTGGTTCGAACCCCGGGTGATGACGTCTTTTGCCGGTCTTTTACAGCGAGTGCCTAAATGGGGAGCTTTAAGTATTAGTTAATCGGCCTAATATCTCAGTCCATACAGTGGCGCGTTGGCTTGGCGCACTGTACGAGCTGATGAGCGAGACAGTCTTTTGCATCCGTGGTTCGAACCCCGGGTGATGACGTCTTTTGCCGATCTTTTACAGCGAGTGCCTACATGGGGAGCTTTAAGTATTAGTTAATCGGCCTAATTTCTCAGTCCATACAGTGGCGCGTTGGCTTGGCGCACTGTACGAGCTGATGAGCGAGACAGTCTTTTGCATCCGTGGTTCGAACCCCGGGTGATGACGTCTTTTGCCGGTCTTTTACAGCGAGTGCCTAAATGGGGAGCTTTAAGTATTAGTTAATCGGCCTAATATCTCAGTCCATACAGTGGCGCGTTGGCTTGGCGCACTGTACGAGCTGATGAGCGAGACAGTCTTTTGCATCCGTGGTTCGAACCCCGGGTGATGACGTCTTTTGCCGATCTTTTACAGCGAGTGCCTACATGGGGAGCTTTAAGTATTAGTTAATCGGCCTAATATCTCAGTCCATACAGTGGCGCGATGGCTTGGCGCACTGTACGAGCTGATGAGCGAGACAGTCTTTTGCATCCGTGGTTCGAACCCCGGGTGATGACGTCTTTTGCCGATCTTTTACAGCGAGTGCCTACATGGGGAGCTTTAAGTATTAGTTAATCGGCCTAATATCTCAGTCCATACAGTGGCGCGATGGCTTGGCGCACTGTACGAGCTGATGAGCGAGACAGTCTTTTGCATCCGTGGTTCGAACCCCGGGTGATGACGTCTTTTGCCGATCTTTTACAGCGAGTGCCTACATGGGGAGCTTTAAGTATTAGTTAATCGGCCTAATATCTCAGTCCATACAGTGGCGCGATGGCTTGGCGCACTGTACGAGCTGATGAGCGAGACAGTCTTTTGCATCCGTGGTTCGAACCCCGGGTGATGACGTCTTTTGCCGATCTTTTACAGCGAGTGCCTACATGGGGAGCTTTAAGTATTAGTTAATCGGCCTAATATCTCAGTCCATACAGTGGCGCGTTGGCTTGGCGCACTGTACGAGCTGATGAGCGAGACAGTCTTTTGCATCCGTGGTTCGAACCCCGGGTGATGACGTCTTTTGCCGGTCTTTTACAGCGAGTGCCTAAATGGGGAGCTTTAAGTATTAGTTAATCGGCCTAATATCTCAGTCCATACAGTGGCGCGATGGCTTGGCGCACTGTACGAGCTGATGAGCGAGACAGTCTTTTGCATCCGTGGTTCGAACCCCGGGTGATGACGTCTTTTGCCGATCTTTTACAGCGAGTGCCTACATGGGGAGCTTTAAGTATTAGTTAATCGGCCTAATATCTCAGTCCATACAGTGGCGCGTTGGCTTGGCGCACTGTACGAGCTGATGAGCGAGACAGTCTTTTGCATCCGTGGTTCGAACCCCGGGTGATGACGTCTTTTGCCGGTCTTTTACAGCGAGTGCCTAAATGTGGAGCTTTAAGTATTAGTTAATCGGCCTAATATCTCAGTCCATACAGTGGCGCGTTGGCTTGGCGCACTGTACGAGCTGATGAGCGAGACAGTCTTTTGCATCCGTGGTTCGAACCCCGGGTGATGACGTCTTTTGCCGGTCTTTTACAGCGAGTGCCTAAATGTGGAGCTTTAAGTATTAGTTAATCGGCCTAATATCTCAGTCCATACAGTGGCGCGTTGGCTTGGCGCACTGTACGAGCTGATGAGCGAGACAGTCTTTTGCATCCGTGGTTCGAACCCCGGGTGATGACGTCTTTTGTCGATCTTTTACAGCGAGTGCCTAAATGGGGAGCTTTAAGTATTAGTTAATCGGCCTAATATCTCAGTCCATACAGTGGCGCGTTGGCTTGGCGCACTGTACGAGCTGATGAGCGAGACAGTCTTTTGCATCCGTGGTTCGAACCCCGGGTGATGACGTCTTTTGTCGATCTTTTACAGCGAGTGCCTACATGGGGAGCTTTAAGTATTAGTTAATCGGCCTAATATCTCAGTCCATACAGTGGCGCGATGGCTTGGCGCACTGTACGAGCTGATGAGCGAGACAGTCTTTTGCATCCGTGGTTCGAACCCCGGGTGATGACGTCTTTTGCCAATCTTTTACAGCGAGTGCCTACATGGGGAGCTTTAAGTATTTGTTAATCGGCCTAATATCTCAGTCCATACAGTGGCGCGTTGGCTTGGCGCACTGTACGAGCTGATGAGCGAGACAGTCTTTTGCATCCGTGGTTCGAACCCCGGGTGATGACGTCTTTTGCCAATCTTTTACAGCGAGTGCCTACATGGGGAGCTTTAAGTATTTGTTAATCGGCCTAATATCTCAGTCCATACAGTGGCGCGTTGGCTTGGCGCACTGTACGAGCTGATGAGCGAGACAGTCTTTTGCATCCGTGGTTCGAACCCCGGGTGATGACGTCTTTTGCCGATCTTTTACAGCGAGTGCCTACATGGGGAGCTTTAAGTATTAGTTAATCGGCCTAATATCTCAGTCCATACAGTGGCGCGTTGGCTTGGCGCACTGTACGAGCTGATGAGCGAGACAGTCTTTTGCATCCGTGGTTCGAACCCCGGGTGATGACGTCTTTTGCCGGTCTTTTACAGCGAGTGCCTAAATGTGGAGCTTTAAGTATTAGTTAATCGGCCTAATATCTCAGTCCATACAGTGGCGCGTTGGCTTGGCGCACTGTACGAGCTGATGAGCGAGACAGTCTTTTGCATCCGTGGTTCGAACCCCGGGTGATGACGTCTTTTGCCGGTCTTTTACAGCGAGTGCCTAAATGTGGAGCTTTAAGTATTAGTTAATCGGCCTAATATCTCAGTCCATACAGTGGCGCGTTGGCTTGGCGCACTGTACGAGCTGATGAGCGAGACAGTCTTTTGCATCCGTGGTTCGAACCCCGGGTGATGACGTCTTTTGTCGATCTTTTACAGCGAGTGCCTAAATGGGGAGCTTTAAGTATTAGTTAATCGGCCTAATATCTCAGTCCATACAGTGGCGCGTTGGCTTGGCGCACTGTACGAGCTGATGAGCGAGACAGTCTTTTGCATCCGTGGTTCGAACCCCGGGTGATGACGTCTTTTGTCGATCTTTTACAGCGAGTGCCTACATGGGGAGCTTTAAGTATTAGTTAATCGGCCTAATATCTCAGTCCATACAGTGGCGCGATGGCTTGGCGCACTGTACGAGCTGATGAGCGAGACAGTCTTTTGCATCCGTGGTTCGAACCCCGGGTGATGACGTCTTTTGCCAATCTTTTACAGCGAGTGCCTACATGGGGAGCTTTAAGTATTTGTTAATCGGCCTAATATCTCAGTCCATACAGTGGCGCGTTGGCTTGGCGCACTGTACGAGCTGATGAGCGAGACAGTCTTTTGCATCCGTGGTTCGAACCCCGGGTGATGACGTCTTTTGTCGATCTTTTACAGCGAGTGCCTACATGGGGAGCTTTAAGTATTAGTTAATCGGCCTAATATCTCAGTCCATACAGTGGCGCGTTGGCTTGGCGCACTGTACGAGCTGATGAGCGAGACAGTCTTTTGCATCCGTGGTTCGAACCCCGGGTGATGACGTCTTTTGCCGGTCTTTTACAGCGAGTGCCTAAATGGGGAGCTTTAAGTATTAGTTAATCGGCCTAATATCTCAGTCCATACAGTGGCGCGATGGCTTGGCGCACTGTACGAGCTGATGAGCGAGACAGTCTTTTGCATCCGTGGTTCGAACCCCGGGTGATGACGTCTTTTGCCGGTCTTTTACAGCGAGTGCCTACATGGGGAGCTTTAAGTATTTGTTAATCGGCCTAATATCTCAGTCCATACAGTGGCGCGTTGGCTTGGCGCACTGTACGAGCTGATGAGCGAGACAGTCTTTTGCATCCGTGGTTCGAACCCCGGGTGATGACGTCTTTTGTCGATCTTTTACAGCGAGTGCCTAAATGGGGAGCTTTAAGTATTAGTTAATCGGCCTAATATCTCAGTCCATACAGTGGCGCGATGGCTTGGCGCACTGTACGAGCTGATGAGCGAGACAGTCTTTTGCATCCGTGGTTCGAACCCCGGGTGATGACGTCTTTTGCCAATCTTTTACAGCGAGTGCCTACATGGGGAGCTTTAAGTATTAGTTAATCGGCCTAATATCTCAGTCCATACAGTGGCGCGTTGGCTTGGCGCACTGTACGAGCTGATGAGCGAAACAGTCTTTTGCATCCGTGGTTCGAACCCCGGGTGATGACGTCTTTTGCCGGTCTTTTACAGCGAGTGCCTAAATGTGGAGCTTTAAGTATTAGTTAATCGGCCTAATATCTCAGTCCATACAGTGGCGCGTTGGCTTGGCGCACTGTACGAGCTGATGAGCGAGACAGTCTTTTGCATCCGTGGTTCGAACCCCGGGTGATGACGTCTTTTGCCGGTCTTTTACAGCGAGTGCCTAAATGGGGAGCTTTAAGTATTTGTTAATCGGCCTAATATCTCAGTCCATACAGTGGCGCGTTGGCTTGGCGCACTGTACGAGCTGATGAGCGAGACAGTCTTTTGCATCCGTGGTTCGAACCCCGGGTGATGACGTCTTTTGTCGATCTTTTACAGCGAGTGCCTACATGGGGAGCTTTAAGTATTAGTTAATCGGCCTAATATCTCAGTCCATACAGTGGCGCGATGGCTTGGCGCACTGTACGAGCTGATGAGCGAGACAGTCTTTTGCATCCGTGGTTCGAACCCCGGGTGATGACGTCTTTTGCCAATCTTTTACAGCGAGTGCCTACATGGGGAGCTTTAAGTATTAGTTAATCGGCCTAATATCTCAGTCCATACAGTGGCGCGTTGGCTTGGCGCACTGTACGAGCTGATGAGCGAGACAGTCTTTTGCATCCGTGGTTCGAACCCCGGGTGATGACGTCTTTTGTCGATCTTTTACAGCGAGTGCCTACATGGGGAGCTTTAAGTATTAGTTAATCGGCCTAATATCTCAGTCCATACAGTGGCGCGTTGGCTTGGCGCACTGTACGAGCTGATGAGCGAGACAGTCTTTTGCATCCGTGGTTCGAACCCCGGGTGATGACGTCTTTTGTCGATCTTTTACAGCGAGTGCCTACATGGGGAGCTTTAAGTATTAGTTAATCGGCCTAATATCTCAGTCCATACAGTGGCGCGATGGCTTGGCGCACTGTACGAGCTGATGAGCGAGACAGTCTTTTGCATCCGTGGTTCGAACCCCGGGTGATGACGTCTTTTGCCGGTCTTTTACAGCGAGTGCCTAAATGGGGAGCTTTAAGTATTAGTTAATCGGCCTAATATCTCAGTCCATACAGTGGCGCGATGGCTTGGCGCACTGTACGAGCTGATGAGCGAGACAGTCTTTTGCATCCGTGGTTCGAACCCCGGGTGATGACGTCTTTTGCCGATCTTTTACAGCGAGTGCCTACATGGGGAGCTTTAAGTATTAGTTAATCGGCCTAATATCTCAGTCCATACAGTGGCGCGATGGCTTGGCGCACTGTACGAGCTGATGAGCGAGACAGTCTTTTGCATCCGTGGTTCGAACCCCGGGTGATGACGTCTTTTGCCGATCTTTTACAGCGAGTGCCTACATGGGGAGCTTTAAGTATTAGTTAATCGGCCTAATATCTCAGTCCATACAGTGGCGCGATGGCTTGGCGCACTGTACGAGCTGATGAGCGAGACAGTCTTTTGCATCCGTGGTTCGAACCCCGGGTGATGACGTCTTTTGCCGATCTTTTACAGCGAGTGCCTACATGGGGAGCTTTAAGTATTAGTTAATCGGCCTAATATCTCAGTCCATACAGTGGCGCGTTGGCTTGGCGCACTGTACGAGCTGATGAGCGAGACAGTCTTTTGCATCCGTGGTTCGAACCCCGGGTGATGACGTCTTTTGCCGGTCTTTTACAGCGAGTGCCTAAATGGGGAGCTTTAAGTATTAGTTAATCGGCCTAATATCTCAGTCCATACAGTGGCGCGTTGGCTTGGCGCACTGTACGAGCTGATGAGCGAGACAGTCTTTTGCATCCGTGGTTCGAACCCCGGGTGATGACGTCTTTTGCCGATCTTTTACAGCGAGTGCCTACATGGGGAGCTTTAAGTATTAGTTAATCGGCCTAATATCTCAGTCCATACAGTGGCGCGATGGCTTGGCGCACTGTACGAGCTGATGAGCGAGACAGTCTTTTGCATCCGTGGTTCGAACCCCGGGTGATGACGTCTTTTGCCGATCTTTTACAGCGAGTGCCTACATGGGGAGCTTTAAGTATTAGTTAATCGGCCTAATATCTCAGTCCATACAGTGGCGCGATGGCTTGGCGCACTGTACGAGCTGATGAGCGAGACAGTCTTTTGCATCCGTGGTTCGAACCCCGGGTGATGACGTCTTTTGCCGATCTTTTACAGCGAGTGCCTACATGGGGAGCTTTAAGTATTAGTTAATCGGCCTAATATCTCAGTCCATACAGTGGCGCGATGGCTTGGCGCACTGTACGAGCTGATGAGCGAGACAGTCTTTTGCATCCGTGGTTCGAACCCCGGGTGATGACGTCTTTTGCCGATCTTTTACAGCGAGTGCCTAAATGTGGAGCTTTAAGTATTAGTTAATCGGCCTAATATCTCAGTCCATACAGTGGCGCGTTGGCTTGGCGCACTGTACGAGCTGATGAGCGAGACAGTCTTTTGCATCCGTGGTTCGAACCCCGGGTGATGACGTCTTTTGCCGGTCTTTTACAGCGAGTGCCTAAATGGGGAGCTTTAAGTATTAGTTAATCGGCCTAATATCTCAGTCCATACAGTGGCGCGTTGGCTTGGCGCACTGTACGAGCTGATGAGCGAGACAGTCTTTTGCATCCGTGGTTCGAACCCCGGGTGATGACGTCTTTTGTCGATCTTTTACAGCGAGTGCCTACATGGGGAGCTTTAAGTATTAGTTAATCGGCCTAATATCTCAGTCCATACAGTGGCGCGATGGCTTGGCGCACTGTACGAGCTGATGAGCGAGACAGTCTTTTGCATCCGTGGTTCGAACCCCGGGTGATGACGTCTTTTGCCGATCTTTTACAGCGAGTGCCTACATGGGGAGCTTTAAGTATTTGTTAATCGGCCTAATATCTCAGTCCATACAGTGGCGCGTTGGCTTGGCGCACTGTACGAGCTGATGAGCGAGACAGTCTTTTGCATCCGTGGTTCGAACCCCGGGTGATGACGTCTTTTGTCGATCTTTTACAGCGAGTGCCTACATGGGGAGCTTTAAGTATTAGTTAATCGGCCTAATATCTCAGTCCATACAGTGGCGCGTTGGCTTGGCGCACTGTACGAGCTGATGAGCGAGACAGTCTTTTGCATCCGTGGTTCGAACCCCGGGTGATGACGTCTTTTGCCGGTCTTTTACAGCGAGTGCCTAAATGGGGAGCTTTAAGTATTAGTTAATCGGCCTAATATCTCAGTCCATACAGTGGCGCGATGGCTTGGCGCACTGTACGAGCTGATGAGCGAGACAGTCTTTTGCATCCGTGGTTCGAACCCCGGGTGATGACGTCTTTTGCCGGTCTTTTACAGCGAGTGCCTACATGGGGAGCTTTAAGTATTAGTTAATCGGCCTAATATCTCAGTCCATAGAGTGGCGCGTTGGCTTGGCGCACTGTACGAGCTGATGAGCGAGACAGTCTTTTGCATCCGTGGTTCGAACCCCGGGTGATGACGTCTTTTGCCGATCTTTTACAGCGAGTGCCTACATGGGGAGCTTTAAGTATTAGTTAATCGGCCTAATATCTCAGTCCATACAGTGGCGCGTTGGCTTGGCGCACTGTACGAGCTGATGAGCGAGACAGTCTTTTGCATCCGTGGTTCGAACCCCGGGTGATGACGTCTTTTGCCGGTCTTTTACAGCGAGTGCCTACATGGGGAGCTTTAAGTATTAGTTAATCGGCCTAATATCTCAGTCCATAGAGTGGCGCGTTGGCTTGGCGCACTGTACGAGCTGATGAGCGAGACAGTCTTTTGCATCCGTGGTTCGAACCCCGGGTGATGACGTCTTTTGCCGATCTTTTACAGCGAGTGCCTACATGGGGAGCTTTAAGTATTAGTTAATCGGCCTAATATCTCAGTCCATACAGTGGCGCGTTGGCTTGGCGCACTGTACGAGCTGATGAGCGAGACAGTCTTTTGCATCCGTGGTTCGAACCCCGGGTGATGACGTCTTTTGCCGGTCTTTTACAGCGAGTGCCTACATGGGGAGCTTTAAGTATTAGTTAATCGGCCTAATATCTCAGTCCATACAGTGGCGCGATGGCTTGGCGCACTGTACGAGCTGATGAGCGAGACAGTCTTTTGCATCCGTGGTTCGAACCCCGGGTGATGACGTCTTTTGCCGATCTTTTACAGCGAGTGCCTACATGGGGAGCTTTAAGTATTAGTTAATCGGCCTAATATCTCAGTCCATACAGTGGCGCGATGGCTTGGCGCACTGTACGAGCTGATGAGCGAGACAGTCTTTTGCATCCGTGGTTCGAACCCCGGGTGATGACGTCTTTTGCCGGTCTTTTACAGCGAGTGCCTACATGGGGAGCTTTAAGTATTAGTTAATCGGCCTAATATCTCAGTCCATACAGTGGCGCGTTGGCTTGGCGCACTGTACGAGCTGATGAGCGAGACAGTCTTTTGCATCCGTGGTTCGAACCCCGGGTGATGACGTCTTTTGCCGGTCTTTTACAGCGAGTGCCTACATGGGGAGCTTTAAGTATTAGTTAATCGGCCTAATATCTCAGTCCATACAGTGGCGCGATGGCTTGGCGCACTGTACGAGCTGATGAGCGAGACAGTCTTTTGCATCCGTGGTTCGAACCCCGGGTGATGACGTCTTTTGCCGATCTTTTACAGCGAGTGCCTACATGGGGAGCTTTAAGTATTAGTTAATCGGCCTAATATCTCAGTCCATACAGTGGCGCGATGGCTTGGCGCACTGTACGAGCTGATGAGCGAGACAGTCTTTTGCATCCGTGGTTCGAACCCCGGGTGATGACGTCTTTTGCCGGTCTTTTACAGCGAGTGCCTACATGGGGAGCTTTAAGTATTAGTTAATCGGCCTAATATCTCAGTCCATACAGTGGCGCGATGGCTTGGCGCACTGTACGAGCTGATGAGCGAGACAGTCTTTTGCATCCGTGGTTCGAACCCCGGGTGATGACGTCTTTTGCCGATCTTTTACAGCGAGTGCCTACATGGGGAGCTTTAAGTATTAGTTAATCGGCCTAATATCTCAGTCCATACAGTGGCGCGATGGCTTGGCGCACTGTACGAGCTGATGAGCGAGACAGTCTTTTGCATCCGTGGTTCGAACCCCGGGTGATGACGTCTTTTGCCGATCTTTTACAGCGAGTGCCTACATGGGGAGCTTTAAGTATTAGTTAATCGGCCTAATATCTCAGTCCATACAGTGGCGCGATGGCTTGGCGCACTGTACGAGCTGATGAGCGAGACAGTCTTTTGCATCCGTGGTTCGAACCCCGGGTGATGACGTCTTTTGCCGATCTTTTACAGCGAGTGCCTACATGGGGAGCTTTAAGTATTAGTTAATCGGCCTAATATCTCAGTCCATACAGTGGCGCGATGGCTTGGCGCACTGTACGAGCTGATGAGCGAGACAGTCTTTTGCATCCGTGGTTCGAACCCCGGGTGATGACGTCTTTTGCCGATCTTTTACAGCGAGTGCCTACATGGGGAGCTTTAAGTATTAGTTAATCGGCCTAATATCTCAGTCCATACAGTGGCGCGATGGCTTGGCGCACTGTACGAGCTGATGAGCGAGACAGTCTTTTGCATCCGTGGTTCGAACCCCGGGTGATGACGTCTTTTGCCGATCTTTTACAGCGAGTGCCTACATGGGGAGCTTTAAGTATGAGTTAATCGGCCTAATATCTCAGTCCATACAGTGGCGCGATGGCTTGGCGCACTGTACGAGCTGATGAGCGAGACAGTCTTTTGCATCCGTGGTTCGAACCCCGGGTGATGACGTCTTTTGCCGATCTTTTACAGCGAGTGCCTACATGGGGAGCTTTAAGTATGAGTTAATCGGCCTAATATCTCAGTCCATACAGTGGCGCGATGGCTTGGCGCACTGTACGAGCTGATGAGCGAGACAGTCTTTTGCATCCGTGGTTCGAACCCCGGGTGATGACGTCTTTTGCCGATCTTTTACAGCGAGTGCCTACATGGGGAGCTTTAAGTATGAGTTAATCGGCCTAATATCTCAGTCCATACAGTGGCGCGATGGCTTGGCGCACTGTACGAGCTGATGAGCGAGACAGTCTTTTGCATCCGTGGTTCGAACCCCGGGTGATGACGTCTTTTGCCGATCTTTTACAGCGAGTGCCTACATGGGGAGCTTTAAGTATGAGTTAATCGGCCTAATATCTCAGTCCATACAGTGGCGCGTTGGCTTGGCGCACTGTACGAGCTGATGAGCGAGACAGTCTTTTGCATCCGTGGTTCGAACCCCGGGTGATGACGTCTTTTGCCGATCTTTTACAGCGAGTGCCTACATGGGGAGCTTTAAGTATGAGTTAATCGGCCTAATATCTCAGTCCATACAGTGGCGCGATGGCTTGGCGCACTGTACGAGCTGATGAGCGAGACAGTCTTTTGCATCCGTGGTTCGAACCCCGGGTGATGACGTCTTTTGCCGATCTTTTACAGCGAGTGCCTACATGGGGAGCTTTAAGTATGAGTTAATCGGCCTAATATCTCAGTCCATACAGTGGCGCGATGGCTTGGCGCACTGTACGAGCTGATGAGCGAGACAGTCTTTTGCATCCGTGGTTCGAACCCCGGGTGATGACGTCTTTTGCCGATCTTTTACAGCGAGTGCCTACATGGGGAGCTTTAAGTATGAGTTAATCGGCCTAATATCTCAGTCCATACAGTGGCGCGTTGGCTTGGCGCACTGTACGAGCTGATGAGCGAGACAGTCTTTTGCATCCGTGGTTCGAACCCCGGGTGATGACGTCTTTTGCCGATCTTTTACAGCGAGTGCCTACATGGGGAGCTTTAAGTATGAGTTAATCGGCCTAATATCTCAGTCCATACAGTGGCGCGATGGCTTGGCGCACTGTACGAGCTGATGAGCGAGACAGTCTTTTGCATCCGTGGTTCGAACCCCGGGTGATGACGTCTTTTGCCGATCTTTTACAGCGAGTGCCTACATGGGGAGCTTTAAGTATGAGTTAATCGGCCTAATATCTCAGTCCATACAGTGGCGCGATGGCTTGGCGCACTGTACGAGCTGATGAGCGAGACAGTCTTTTGCATCCGTGGTTCGAACCCCGGGTGATGACGTCTTTTGCCGATCTTTTACAGCGAGTGCCTACATGGGGAGCTTTAAGTATGAGTTAATCGGCCTAATATCTCAGTCCATACAGTGGCGCGATGGCTTGGCGCACTGTACGAGCTGATGAGCGAGACAGTCTTTTGCATCCGTGGTTCGAACCCCGGGTGATGACGTCTTTTGCCGATCTTTTACAGCGAGTGCCTACATGGGGAGCTTTAAGTATTAGTTAATCGGCCTAATATCTCAGTCCATACAGTGGCGCGATGGCTTGGCGCACTGTACGAGCTGATGAGCGAGACAGTCTTTTGCATCCGTGGTTCGAACCCCGGGTGATGACGTCTTTTGCCGGTCTTTTACAGCGAGTGCCTAAATGGGGAGCTTTAAGTATGAGTTAATCGGCCTAATATCTCAGTCCATACAGTGGCGCGATGGCTTGGCGCACTGTACGAGCTGATGAGCGAGACAGTCTTTTGCATCCGTGGTTCGAACCCCGGGTGATGACGTCTTTTGCCGATCTTTTACAGCGAGTGCCTACATGGGGAGCTTTAAGTATTAGTTAATCGGCCTAATATCTCAGTCCATACAGTGGCGCGTTGGCTTGGCGCACTGTACGAGCTGATGAGCGAGACAGTCTTTTGCATCCGTGGTTCGAACCCCGGGTGATGACGTCTTTTGCCGGTCTTTTACAGCGAGTGCCTAAATGGGGAGCTTTAAGTATTAGTTAATCGGCCTAATATCTCAGTCCATACAGTGGCGCGATGGCTTGGCGCACTGTACGAGCTGATGAGCGAGACAGTCTTTTGCATCCGTGGTTCGAACCCCGGGTGATGACGTCTTTTGCCGGTCTTTTACAGCGAGTGCCTAAATGGGGAGCTTTAAGTATTAGTTAATCGGCCTAATATCTCAGTCCATACAGTGGCGCGTTGGCTTGGCGCACTGTACGAGCTGATGAGCGAGACAGTCTTTTGCATCCGTGGTTCGAACCCCGGGTGATGACGTCTTTTGCCGGTCTTTTACAGCGAGTGCCTAAATGGGGAGCTTTAAGTATTAGTTAATCGGCCTAATATCTCAGTCCATACAGTGGCGCGTTGGCTTGGCGCACTGTACGAGCTGATGAGCGAGACAGTCTTTTGCATCCGTGGTTCGAACCCCGGGTGATGACGTCTTTTGCCGGTCTTTTACAGCGAGTGCCTAAATGGGGAGCTTTAAGTATTAGTTAATCGGCCTAATATCTCAGTCCATACAGTGGCGCGTTGGCTTGGCGCACTGTACGAGCTGATGAGCGAGACAGTCTTTTGCATCCGTGGTTCGAACCCCGGGTGATGACGTCTTTTGCCGGTCTTTTACAGCGAGTGCCTAAATGGGGAGCTTTAAGTATTAGTTAATCGGCCTAATATCTCAGTCCATACAGTGGCGCGATGGCTTGGCGCACTGTACGAGCTGATGAGCGAGACAGTCTTTTGCATCCGTGGTTCGAACCCCGGGTGATGACGTCTTTTGCCGGTCTTTTACAGCGAGTGCCTAAATGGGGAGCTTTAAGTATTAGTTAATCGGCCTAATATCTCAGTCCATACAGTGGCGCGTTGGCTTGGCGCACTGTACGAGCTGATGAGCGAGACAGTCTTTTGCATCCGTGGTTCGAACCCCGGGTGATGACGTCTTTTGCCGGTCTTTTACAGCGAGTGCCTAAATGGGGAGCTTTAAGTATTAGTTAATCGGCCTAATATCTCAGTCCATACAGTGGCGCGTTGGCTTGGCGCACTGTACGAGCTGATGAGCGAGACAGTCTTTTGCATCCGTGGTTCGAACCCCGGGTGATGACGTCTTTTGCCGGTCTTTTACAGCGAGTGCCTAAATGGGGAGCTTTAAGTATTAGTTAATCGGCCTAATATCTCAGTCCATACAGTGGCGCGTTGGCTTGGCGCACTGTACGAGCTGATGAGCGAGACAGTCTTTTGCATCCGTGGTTCGAACCCCGGGTGATGACGTCTTTTGCCGGTCTTTTACAGCGAGTGCCTAAATGGGGAGCTTTAAGTATTAGTTAATCGGCCTAATATCTCAGTCCATACAGTGGCGCGTTGGCTTGGCGCACTGTACGAGCTGATGAGCGAGACAGTCTTTTGCATCCGTGGTTCGAACCCCGGGTGATGACGTCTTTTGCCGGTCTTTTACAGCGAGTGCCTAAATGGGGAGCTTTAAGTATTAGTTAATCGGCCTAATATCTCAGTCCATACAGTGGCGCGTTGGCTTGGCGCACTGTACGAGCTGATGAGCGAGACAGTCTTTTGCATCCGTGGTTCGAACCCCGGGTGATGACGTCTTTTGCCGATCTTTTACAGCGAGTGCCTAAATGGGGAGCTTTAAGTATGAGTTAATCGGCCTAATATCTCAGTCCATACAGTGGCGCGTTGGCTTGGCGCACTGTACGAGCTGATGAGCGAGACAGTCTTTTGCATCCGTGGTTCGAACCCCGGGTGATGACGTCTTTTGCCGATCTTTTACAGCGAGTGCCTACATGGGGAGCTTTAAGTATTAGTTAATCGGCCTAATATCTCAGTCCATACAGTGGCGCGATGGCTTGGCGCACTGTACGAGCTGATGAGCGAGACAGTCTTTTGCATCCGTGGTTCGAACCCCGGGTGATGACGTCTTTTGCCGATCTTTTACAGCGAGTGCCTACATGGGGAGCTTTAAGTATGAGTTAATCGGCCTAATATCTCAGTCCATACAGTGGCGCGATGGCTTGGCGCACTGTACGAGCTGATGAGCGAGACAGTCTTTTGCATCCGTGGTTCGAACCCCGGGTGATGACGTCTTTTGCCGATCTTTTACAGCGAGTGCCTACATGGGGAGCTTTAAGTATTAGTTAATCGGCCTAATATCTCAGTCCATACAGTGGCGCGATGGCTTGGCGCACTGTACGAGCTGATGAGCGAGACAGTCTTTTGCATCCGTGGTTCGAACCCCGGGTGATGACGTCTTTTGCCGGTCTTTTACAGCGAGTGCCTAAATGGGGAGCTTTAAGTATGAGTTAATCGGCCTAATATCTCAGTCCATACAGTGGCGCGATGGCTTGGCGCACTGTACGAGCTGATGAGCGAGACAGTCTTTTGCATCCGTGGTTCGAACCCCGGGTGATGACGTCTTTTGCCGATCTTTTACAGCGAGTGCCTACATGGGGAGCTTTAAGTATTAGTTAATCGGCCTAATATCTCAGTCCATACAGTGGCGCGATGGCTTGGCGCACTGTACGAGCTGATGAGCGAGACAGTCTTTTGCATCCGTGGTTCGAACCCCGGGTGATGACGTCTTTTGCCGGTCTTTTACAGCGAGTGCCTACATGGGGAGCTTTAAGTATTAGTTAATCGGCCTAATATCTCAGTCCATACAGTGGCGCGTTGGCTTGGCGCACTGTACGAGCTGATGAGCGAGACAGTCTTTTGCATCCGTGGTTCGAACCCCGGGTGATGACGTCTTTTGCCGGTCTTTTACAGCGAGTGCCTAAATGGGGAGCTTTAAGTATTAGTTAATCGGCCTAATATCTCAGTCCATACAGTGGCGCGTTGGCTTGGCGCACTGTACGAGCTGATGAGCGAGACAGTCTTTTGCATCCGTGGTTCGAACCCCGGGTGATGACGTCTTTTGCCGGTCTTTTACAGCGAGTGCCTAAATGGGGAGCTTTAAGTATTAGTTAATCGGCCTAATATCTCAGTCCATACAGTGGCGCGATGGCTTGGCGCACTGTACGAGCTGATGAGCGAGACAGTCTTTTGCATCCGTGGTTCGAACCCCGGGTGATGACGTCTTTTGCCGGTCTTTTACAGCGAGTGCCTAAATGGGGAGCTTTAAGTATTAGTTAATCGGCCTAATATCTCAGTCCATACAGTGGCGCGTTGGCTTGGCGCACTGTACGAGCTGATGAGCGAGACAGTCTTTTGCATCCGTGGTTCGAACCCCGGGTGATGACGTCTTTTGCCGGTCTTTTACAGCGAGTGCCTAAATGGGGAGCTTTAAGTATTAGTTAATCGGCCTAATATCTCAGTCCATACAGTGGCGCGTTGGCTTGGCGCACTGTACGAGCTGATGAGCGAGACAGTCTTTTGCATCCGTGGTTCGAACCCCGGGTGATGACGTCTTTTGCCGGTCTTTTACAGCGAGTGCCTAAATGGGGAGCTTTAAGTATTAGTTAATCGGCCTAATATCTCAGTCCATACAGTGGCGCGTTGGCTTGGCGCACTGTACGAGCTGATGAGCGAGACAGTCTTTTGCATCCGTGGTTCGAACCCCGGGTGATGACGTCTTTTGCCGGTCTTTTACAGCGAGTGCCTAAATGGGGAGCTTTAAGTATTAGTTAATCGGCCTAATATCTCAGTCCATACAGTGGCGCGTTGGCTTGGCGCACTGTACGAGCTGATGAGCGAGACAGTCTTTTGCATCCGTGGTTCGAACCCCGGGTGATGACGTCTTTTGCCGGTCTTTTACAGCGAGTGCCTAAATGGGGAGCTTTAAGTATTAGTTAATCGGCCTAATATCTCAGTCCATACAGTGGCGCGTTGGCTTGGCGCACTGTACGAGCTGATGAGCGAGACAGTCTTTTGCATCCGTGGTTCGAACCCCGGGTGATGACGTCTTTTGCCGGTCTTTTACAGCGAATGCCTAAATGGGGAGCTTTAAGTATTAGTTAATCGGCCTAATATCTCAGTCCATACAGTGGCGCGTTGGCTTGGCGCACTGTACGAGCTGATGAGCGAGACAGTCTTTTGCATCCGTGGTTCGAACCCCGGGTGATGACGTCTTTTGCCGGTCTTTTACAGCGAGTGCCTAAATGGGGAGCTTTAAGTATTAGTTAATCGGCCTAATATCTCAGTCCATACAGTGGCGCGTTGGCTTGGCGCACTGTACGAGCTGATGAGCGAGACAGTCTTTTGCATCCGTGGTTCGAACCCCGGGTGATGACGTCTTTTGCCGGTCTTTTACAGCGAGTGCCTAAATGGGGAGCTTTAAGTATTAGTTAATCGGCCTAATATCTCAGTCCATACAGTGGCGCGATGGCTTGGCGCACTGTACGAGCTGATGAGCGAGACAGTCTTTTGCATCCGTGGTTCGAACCCCGGGTGATGACGTCTTTTGCCGATCTTTTACTGCGAGTGCCTACATGGGGAGCTTTAAGTATTAGTTAATCGGCCTAATATCTCAGTCCATACAGTGGCGCGATGGCTTGGCGCACTGTACGAGCTGATGAGCGAGACAGTCTTTTGCATCCGTGGTTCGAACCCCGGGTGATGACGTCTTTTGCCGATCTTTTACAGCGAGTGCCTAAATGGGGAGCTTTAAGTATTAGTTAATCGGCCTAATATCTCAGTCCATACAGTGGCGCGTTGGCTTGGCGCACTGTACGAGCTGATGAGCGAGACAGTCTTTTGCATCCGTGGTTCGAACCCCGGGTGATGACGTCTTTTGCCGGTCTTTTACAGCGAGTGCCTAAATGGGGAGCTTTAAGTATTAGTTAATCGGCCTAATATCTCAGTCCATACAGTGGCGCGATGGCTTGGCGCACTGTACGAGCTGATGAGCGAGACAGTCTTTTGCATCCGTGGTTCGAACCCCGGGTGATGACGTCTTTTGCCGATCTTTTACAGCGAGTGCCTACATGGGGAGCTTTAAGTATTAGTTAATCGGCCTAATATCTCAGTCCATACAGTGGCGCGTTGGCTTGGCGCACTGTACGAGCTGATGAGCGAGACAGTCTTTTGCATCCGTGGTTCGAACCCCGGGTGATGACGTCTTTTGCCGGTCTTTTACAGCGAGTGCCTAAAATGGGGAGCTTTAAGTATTAGTTAATCGGCCTAATATCTCAGTCCATACAGTGGCGCGATGGCTTGGCGCACTGTACGAGCTGATGAGCGAGACAGTCTTTTGCATCCGTGGTTCGAACCCCGGGTGATGACGTCTTTTGCCGATCTTTTACAGCGAGTGCCTACATGGGGAGCTTTAAGTATTAGTTAATCGGCCTAATATCTCAGTCCATACAGTGGCGCGTTGGCTTGCCGCACTGTACGAGCTGATGAGCGAGACAGTCTTTTGCATCCGTGGTTCGAACCCCGGGTGATGACGTCTTTTGCCGGTCTTTTACAGCGAGTGCCTAAATGGGGAGCTTTAAGTATTAGTTAATCGGCCTAATATCTCAGTCCATACAGTGGCGCGATGGCTTGGCGCACTGTACGAGCTGATGAGCGAGACAGTCTTTTGCATCCGTGGTTCGAACCCCGGGTGATGACGTCTTTTGCCGATCTTTTACAGCGAGTGCCTAAATGGGGAGCTTTAAGTATTAGTTAATCGGCCTAATATCTCAGTCCATACAGTGGCGCGATGGCTTGGCGCACTGTACGAGCTGATGAGCGAGACAGTCTTTTGCATCCGTGGTTCGAACCCCGGGTGATGACGTCTTTTGCCGATCTTTTACAGCGAGTGCCTAAATGGGGAGCTTTAAGTATTAGTTAATCGGCCTAATATCTCAGTCCATACAGTGGCGCGATGGCTTGGCGCACTGTACGAGCTGATGAGCGAGACAGTCTTTTGCATCCGTGGTTCGAACCCCGGGTGATGACGTCTTTTGCCGATCTTTTACAGCGAGTGCCTACATGGGGAGCTTTAAGTATTAGTTAATCGGCCTAATATCTCAGTCCATACAGTGGCGCGTTGGCTTGGCGCACTGTACGAGCTGATGAGCGAGACAGTCTTTTGCATCCGTGGTTCGAACCCCGGGTGATGACGTCTTTTGCCGATCTTTTACAGCGAGTGCCTACATGGGGAGCTTTAAGTATTAGTTAATCGGCCTAATATCTCAGTCCATACAGTGGCGCGTTGGCTTGGCGCACTGTACGAGCTGATGAGCGAGACAGTCTTTTGCATCCGTGGTTCGAACCCCGGGTGATGACTTCTTTTGCCGATCTTTTACAGCGAGTGCCTACATGGGGAGCTTTAAGTATTAGTTAATCGGCCTAATATCTCAGTCCATACAGTGGCGCGTTGGCTTGGCGCACTGTACGAGCTGATGAGCGAGACAGTCTTTTGCATCCGTGGTTCGAACCCCGGGTGATGACTTCTTTTGCCGGTCTTTTGCAGCGAGTGCCTAAATGGGGAGCTTTAAGTATTAGTTAATCGGCCTAATATCTCAGTCCATACAGTGGCGCGTTGGCTTGGCGCACTGTACGAGCTGATGAGCGAGACAGTCTTTTGCATCCGTGGTTCGAACCCCGGGTGATGACTTCTTTTGCCGGTCTTTTACAGCGAGTGCCTAAATGGGGAGCTTTAAGTATTAGTTAATCGGCCTAATATCTCAGTCCATACAGTGGCGCGATGGCTTGGCGCACTGTACGAGCTGATGAGCGAGACAGTCTTTTGCATCCGTGGTTCGAACCCCGGGTGATGACGTCTTTTGCCGATCTTTTACAGCGAGTGCCTACATGGGGAGCTTTAAGTATTAGTTAATCGGCCTAATATCTCAGTCCATACAGTGGCGCGTTGGCTTGGCGCACTGTACGAGCTGATGAGCGAGACAGTCTTTTGCATCCGTGGTTCGAACCCCGGGTGATGACGTCTTTTGCCGGTCTTTTACAGCGAGTGCCTAAATGGGGAGCTTTAAGTATTAGTTAATCGGCCTAATATCTCAGTCCATACAGTGGCGCGATGGCTTGGCGCACTGTACGAGCTGATGAGCGAGACAGTCTTTTGCATCCGTGGTTCGAACCCCGGGTGATGACGTCTTTTGCCGATCTTTTACAGCGAGTGCCTAAATGGGGAGCTTTAAGTATTAGTTAATCGGCCTAATATCTCAGTCCATACAGTGGCGCGATGGCTTGGCGCACTGTACGAGCTGATGAGCGAGACAGTCTTTTGCATCCGTGGTTCGAACCCCGGGTGATGACGTCTTTTGCCGATCTTTTACAGCGAGTGCCTACATGGGGAGCTTTAAGTATTAGTTAATCGGCCTAATATCTCAGTCCATACAGTGGCGCGTTGGCTTGGCGCACTGTACGAGCTGATGATCGAGACGGTCTTTTGCATCCGTGGTTCGAACCCCGGGTGATGACGTCTTTTGCCGATCTTTTACAGCGAGTGCCTAAATGGGGAGCTTTAAGTATTAGTTAATCGGCCTAATATCTCAGTCCATACAGTGGCGCGATGGCTTGGCGCACTGTACGAGCTGATGATCGAGACGGTCTTTTGCATCCGTGGTTCGAACCCCGGGTGATGACGTCTTTTGCCGATCTTTTACAGCGAGTGCCTAAATGGGGAGCTTTAAGTATTAGTTAATCGGCCTAATATCTCAGTCCATACAGTGGCGCGATGGCTTGGCGCACTGTACGAGCTGATGAGCGAGACGGTCTTTTGCATCCGTGGTTCGAACCCCGGGTGATGACGTCTTTTGCCGATCTTTTACAGCGAGTGCCTAAATGGGGAGCTTTAAGTATTAGTTAATCGGCCTAATATCTCAGTCCATACAGTGGCGCGATGGCTTGGCGCACTGTACGAGCTGATGAGCGAGACGGTCTTTTGCATCCGTGGTTCGAACCCCGGGTGATGACGTCTTTTGCCGGTCTTTTACAGCGAGTGCCTAAATGGGGAGCTTTAAGTATTAGTTAATCGGCCTAATATCTCAGTCCATACAGTGGCGCGATGGCTTGGCGCACTGTACGAGCTGATGAGCGAGACGGTCTTTTGCATCCGTGGTTCGAACCCCGGGTGATGACGTCTTTTGCCGATCTTTTACAGCGAGTGCCTACATGGGGAGCTTTAAGTATTAGTTAATCGGCCTAATATCTCAGTCCATACAGTGGCGCGTTGGCTTGGCGCACTGTACGAGCTGATGATCGAGACGGTCTTTTGCATCCGTGGTTCGAACCCCGGGTGATGACGTCTTTTGCCGATCTTTTACAGCGAGTGCCTAAATGGGGAGCTTTAAGTATTAGTTAATCGGCCTAATATCTCAGTCCATACAGTGGCGCGATGGCTTGGCGCACTGTACGAGCTGATGAGCGAGACGGTCTTTTGCATCCGTGGTTCGAACCCCGGGTGATGACGTCTTTTGCCGGTCTTTTACAGCGAGTGCCTAAATGGGGAGCTTTAAGTATTAGTTAATCGGCCTAATATCTCAGTCCATACAGTGGCGCGATGGCTTGGCGCACTGTACGAGCTGATGAGCGAGACGGTCTTTTGCATCCGTGGTTCGAACCCCGGGTGATGACGTCTTTTGCCGGTCTTTTACAGCGAGTGCCTACATGGGGAGCTTTAAGTATTAGTTAATCGGCCTAATATCTCAGTCCATACAGTGGCGCGATGGCTTGGCGCACTGTACGAGCTGATGAGCGAGACGGTCTTTTGCATCCGTGGTTCGAACCCCGGGTGATGACGTCTTTTGCCGATCTTTTACAGCGAGTGCCTACATGGGGAGCTTTAAGTATTAGTTAATCGGCCTAATATCTCAGTCCATACAGTGGCGCGTTGGCTTGGCGCACTGTACGAGCTGATGAGCGAGACAGTCTTTTGCATCCGTGGTTCGAACCCCGGGTGATGACGTCTTTTGCCGGTCTTTTACAGCGAGTGCCTAAATGGGGAGCTTTAAGTATTAGTTAATCGGCCTAATATCTCAGTCCATACAGTGGCGCGATGGCTTGGCGCACTGTACGAGCTGATGAGCGAGACAGTCTTTTGCATCCGTGGTTCGAACCCCGGGTGATGACGTCTTTTGCCGGTCTTTTACAGCGAGTGCCTACATGGGGAGCTTTAAGTATTAGTTAATCGGCCTAATATCTCAGTCCATACAGTGGCGCGATGGCTTGGCGCACTGTACGAGCTGATGAGCGAGACAGTCTTTTGCATCCGTGGTTCGAACCCCGGGTGATGACGTCTTTTGCCGATCTTTTACAGCGAGTGCCTAAATGGGGAGCTTTAAGTATTAGTTAATCGGCCTAATATCTCAGTCCATACAGTGGCGCGATGGCTTGGCGCACTGTACGAGCTGATGAGCGAGACAGTCTTTTGCATCCGTGGTTCGAACCCCGGGTGATGACGTCTTTTGCCGATCTTTTACAGCGAGTGCCTACATGGGGAGCTTTAAGTATTAGTTAATCGGCCTAATATCTCAGTCCATACAGTGGCGCGATAGCTTGGCGCACTGTACGAGCTGATGATCGAGACGGTCTTTTGCATCCGTGGTTCGAACCCCGGGTGATGACGTCTTTTGCCGATCTTTTACAGCGAGTGCCTACATGGGGAGCTTTAAGTATTAGTTAATCGGCCTAATATCTCAGTCCATACAGTGGCGCGATGGCTTGGCGCACTGTACGAGCTGATGAGCGAGACAGTCTTTTGCATCCGTGGTTCGAACCCCGGGTGATGACGTCTTTTGCCGATCTTTTACAGCGAGTGCCTACATGGGGAGCTTTAAGTATTAGTTAATCGGCCTAATATCTCAGACCATACAGTGGCGCGATGGCTTGGCGCACTGTACGAGCTGATGAGCGAGACAGTCTTTTGCATCCGTGGTTCGAACCCCGGGTGATGACGTCTTTTGCCGATCTTTTACAGCGAGTGCCTAAATGGGGAGCTTTAAGTATTAGTTAATCGGCCTAATATCTCAGTCCATACAGTGGCGCGTTGGCTTGGCGCACTGTACGAGCTGATGAGCGAGACAGTCTTTTGCATCCGTGGTTCGAACCCCGGGTGATGACGTCTTTTGCCGATCTTTTACAGCGAGTGCCTACATGGGGAGCTTTAAGTATTAGTTAATCGGCCTAATATCTCAGTCCATACAGTGGCTCGTTGGCTTGGCGCACTGTACGAGCTGATGAGCGAGACAGTCTTTTGCATCCGTGGTTCGAACCCCGGGTGATGACGTCTTTTGCCGGTCTTTTACAGCGAGTGCCTAAATGGGGAGCTTTAAGTATTAGTTAATCGGCCTAATATCTCAGTCCATACAGTGGCGCGTTGGCTTGGCGCACTGTACGAGCTGATGAGCGAGACAGTCTTTTGCATCCGTGGTTCGAACCCCGGGTGATGACGTCTTTTGCCGGTCTTTTACAGCGAGTGCCTAAATGGGGAGCTTTAAGTATTAGTTAATCGGCCTAATATCTCAGTCCATATAGTGGCGCGATGGCTTGGCGCACTGTACGAGCTGATGAGCGAGACAGTCTTTTGCATCCGTGGTTCGAACCCCGGGTGATGACGTCTTTTGCCGATCTTTTACAGCGAGTGCCTACATGGGGAGCTTTAAGTATTAGTTAATCGGCCTAATATCTCAGTCCATACAGTGGCGCGTTGGCTTGGCGCACTGTACGAGCTGATGAGCGAGACAGTCTTTTGCATCCGTGGTTCGAACCCCGGGTGATGACGTCTTTTGCCGGTCTTTTACAGCGAGTGCCTAAATGGGGAGCTTTAAGTATTAGTTAATCGGCCTAATATCTCAGTCCATACAGTGGCGCGTTGGCTTGGCGCACTGTACGAGCTGATGAGCGAGACAGTCTTTTGCATCCGTGGTTCGAACCCCGGGTGATGACGTCTTTTGCCGATCTTTTACAGCGAGTGCCTACATGGGGAGCTTTAAGTATTAGTTAATCGGCCTAATATCTCAGTCCATACAGTGGCTCGTTGGCTTGGCGCACTGTACGAGCTGATGAGCGAGACAGTCTTTTGCATCCGTGGTTCGAACCCCGGGTGATGACGTCTTTTGCCGATCTTTTACAGCGAGTGCCTAAATGGGGAGCTTTAAGCATTAGTTAATCGGCCTAATATCTCAGTCCATACAGTGGCGCGTTGGCTTGGCGCACTGTACGAGCTGATGAGCGAGACAGTCTTTTGCATCCGTGGTTCGAACCCCGGGTGATGACGTCTTTTGCCGGTCTTTTACAGCGAGTGCCTAAATGGGGAGCTTTAAGTATTAGTTAATCGGCCTAATATCTCAGTCCATACAGTGGCGCGATGGCTTGGCGCACTGTACGAGCTGATGAGCGAGACAGTCTTTTGCATCCGTGGTTCGAACCCCGGGTGATGACGTCTTTTGCCGGTCTTTTACAGCGAGTGCCTAAATGGGGAGCTTTAAGTATTAGTTAATCGGCCTAATATCTCAGTCCATACAGTGGCGCGATGGCTTGGCGCACTGTACGAGCTGATGAGCGAGACAGTCTTTTGCATCCGTGGTTCGAACCCCGGGTGATGACGTCTTTTGCCGGTCTTTTACAGCGAGTGCCTAAATGGGGAGCTTTAAGTATTAGTTAATCGGCCTAATATCTCAGTCCATACAGTGGCGCGATGGCTTGGCGCACTGTACGAGCTGATGAGCGAGACAGTCTTTTGCATCCGTGGTTCGAACCCCGGGTGATGACGTCTTTTGCCGGTCTTTTACAGCGAGTGCCTAAATGGGGAGCTTTAAGTATTAGTTAATCGGCCTAATATCTCAGTCCATACAGTGGCGCGATGGCTTGGCGCACTGTACGAGCTGATGAGCGAGACAGTCTTTTGCATCCGTGGTTCGAACCCCGGGTGATGACGTCTTTTGCCGGTCTTTTACAGCGAGTGCCTAAATGGGGAGCTTTAAGTATTAGTTAATCGGCCTAATATCTCAGTCCATACAGTGGCGCGATGGCTTGGCGCACTGTACGAGCTGATGAGCGAGACAGTCTTTTGCATCCGTGGTTCGAACCCCGGGTGATGACGTCTTTTGCCGGTCTTTTACAGCGAGTGCCTAAATGGGGAGCTTTAAGTATTAGTTAATCGGCCTAATATCTCAGTCCATACAGTGGCGCGATGGCTTGGCGCACTGTACGAGCTGATGAGCGAGACAGTCTTTTGCATCCGTGGTTCGAACCCCGGGTGATGACGTCTTTTGCCGGTCTTTTACAGCGAGTGCCTAAATGGGGAGCTTTAAGTATTAGTTAATCGGCCTAATATCTCAGTCCATACAGTGGCGCGATGGCTTGGCGCACTGTACGAGCTGATGAGCGAGACAGTCTTTTGCATCCGTGGTTCGAACCCCGGGTGATGACGTCTTTTGCCGGTCTTTTACAGCGAGTGCCTAAATGGGGAGCTTTAAGTATTAGTTAATCGGCCTAATATCTCAGTCCATGCAGTGGCGCGATGGCTTGGCGCACTGTACGAGCTGATGAGCGAGACAGTCTTTTGCATCCGTGGTTCGAACCCCGGGTGATGACGTCTTTTGCCGATCTTTTACAGCGAGTGCCTACATGGGGAGCTTTAAGTATTAGTTAATCGGCCTAATATCTCAGTCCATACAGTGGCGCGTTGGCTTGGCGCACTGTACGATCTGATGAGCGAGACAGTCTTTTGCATCCGTGGTTCGAACCCCGGGTGATGACGTCTTTTGCCGGTCTTTTACAGCGAGTGCCTACATGGGGAGCTTTAAGTATTAGTTAATCGGCCTAATATCTCAGTCCATACAGTGGCGCGATGGCTTGGCGCACTGTACGAGCTGATGAGCGAGACAGTCTTTTGCATCCGTGGTTCGAACCCCGGGTGATGACGTCTTTTGCCGATCTTTTACAGCGAGTGCCTACATGGGGAGCTTTAAGTATTAGTTAATCGGCCTAATATCTCAGTCCATACAGTGGCGCGTTGGCTTGGCGCACTGTACGAGCTGATGAGCGAGACAGTCTTTTGCATCCGTGGTTCGAACCCCGGGTGATGACGTCTTTTGCCGATCTTTTACAGCGAGTGCCTAAATGGGGAGCTTTAAGTATTAGTTAATCGGCCTAATATCTCAGTCCATACAGTGGCGCGATGGCTTGGCGCACTGTACGAGCTGATGAGCGAGACAGTCTTTTGCATCCGTGGTTCGAACCCCGGGTGATGACGTCTTTTGCCGATCTTTTACAGCGAGTGCCTAAATGGGGAGCTTTAAGTATTAGTTAATCGGCCTAATATCTCAGTCCATACAGTGGCGCGATGGCTTGGCGCACTGTACGAGCTGATGGGCGAGACAGTCTTTTGCATCCGTGGTTCGAACCCCGGGTGATGACGTCTTTTGCCGATCTTTTACAGCGAGTGCCTACATGGGGAGCTTTAAGTATTAGTTAATCGGCCTAATATCTCAGTCCATACAGTGGCGCGTTGGCTTGGCGCACTGTACGAGCTGATGGGCGAGACAGTCTTTTGCATCCGTGGTTCGAACCCCGGGTGATGACGTCTTTTGCCGATCTTTTACAGCGAGTGCCTACATGGGGAGCTTTAAGTATTAGTTAATCGGCCTAATATCTCAGTCCATACAGTGGCGCGTTGGCTTGGCGCACTGTACGAGCTGATGGGCGAGACAGTCTTTTGCATCCGTGGTTCGAACCCCGGGTGATGACGTCTTTTGCCGATCTTTTACAGCGAGTGCCTACATGGGGAGCTTTAAGTATTAGTTAATCGGCCTAATATCTCAGTCCATACAGTGGCGCGTTGGCTTGGCGCACTGTACGAGCTGATGAGCGAGACAGTCTTTTGCATCCGTGGTTCGAACCCCGGGTGATGACGTCTTTTGCCGGTCTTTTACAGCGAGTGCCTACATGGGGAGCTTTAAGTATTAGTTAATCGGCCTAATATCTCAGTCCATACAGTGGCGCGTTGGCTTGGCGCACTGTACGAGCTGATGAGCGAGACAGTCTTTTGCATCCGTGGTTCGAACCCCGGGTGATGACGTCTTTTGCCGGTCTTTTACAGCGAGTGCCTACATGGGGAGCTTTAAGTATTAGTTAATCGGCCTAATATCTCAGTCCATACAGTGGCGCGTTGGCTTGGCGCACTGTACGAGCTGATGAGCGAGACAGTCTTTTGCATCCGTGGTTCGAACCCCGGGTGATGACGTCTTTTGCCGGTCTTTTACAGCGAGTGCCTAAATGGGGAGCTTTAAGTATTAGTTAATCGGCCTAATATCTCAGTCCATACAGTGGCGCGATGGCTTGGCGCACTGTACGAGCTGATGAGCGAGACAGTCTTTTGCATCCGTGGTTCGAACCCCGGGTGATGACGTCTTTTGCCGATCTTTTACAGCGAGTGCCTAAATGGGGAGCTTTAAGTATTAGTTAATCGGCCTAATATCTCAGTCCATACAGTGGCGCGATGGCTTGGCGCACTGTACGAGCTGATGAGCGAGACAGTCTTTTGCATCCGTGGTTCGAACCCCGGGTGATGACGTCTTTTGCCGATCTTTTACAGCGAGTGCCTACATGGGGAGCTTTAAGTATTAGTTAATCGGCCTAATATCTCAGTCCATACAGTGGCGCGTTGGCTTGGCGCACTGTACGAGCTGATGAGCGAGACAGTCTTTTGCATCCGTGGTTCGAACCCCGGGTGATGACGTCTTTTGCCGGTCTTTTACAGCGAGTGCCTACATGGGGAGCTTTAAGTATTAGTTAATCGGCCTAATATCTCAGTCCATACAGTGGCGCGTTGGATTGGCGCACTGTACGAGCTGATGAGCGAGACAGTCTTTTGCATCCGTGGTTCGAACCCCGGGTGATGACGTCTTTTGCCGGTCTTTTACAGCGAGTGCCTAAATGGGGAGCTTTAAGTATTAGTTAATCGGCCTAATATCTCAGTCCATACAGTGGCGCGTTGGCTTGGCGCACTGTACGAGCTGATGAGCGAGACAGTCTTTTGCATCCGTGGTTCGAACCCCGGGTGATGACGTCTTTTGCCGGTCTTTTACAGCGAGTGCCTACATGGGGAGCTTTAAGTATTAGTTAATCGGCCTAATATCTCAGTCCATACAGTGGCGCGATGGCTTGGCGCACTGTACGAGCTGATGAGCGAGACAGTCTTTTGCATCCGTGGTTCGAACCCCGGGTGATGACGTCTTTTGCCGATCTTTTACAGCGAGTGCCTAAATGGGGAGCTTTAAGTATTAGTTAATCGGCCTAATATCTCAGTCCATACAGTGGCGCGATGGCTTGGCGCACTGTACGAGCTGATGAGCGAGACAGTCTTTTGCATCCGTGGTTCGAACCCCGGGTGATGACGTCTTTTGCCGGTCTTTTACAGCGAGTGCCTAAATGGGGAGCTTTAAGTATTAGTTAATCGGCCTAATATCTCAGTCCATACAGTGGCGCGATGGCTTGGCGCACTGTACGAGCTGATGAGCGAGACAGTCTTTTGCATCCGTGGTTCGAACCCCGGGTGATGACGTCTTTTGCCGGTCTTTTACAGCGAGTGCCTAAATGGGGAGCTTTAAGTATTAGTTAATCGGCCTAATATCTCAGTCCATACAGTGGCGCGATGGCTTGGCGCACTGTACGAGCTGATGAGCGAGACAGTCTTTTGCATCCGTGGTTCGAACCCCGGGTGATGACGTCTTTTGCCGATCTTTTACAGCGAGTGCCTAAATGGGGAGCTTTAAGCATTAGTTAATCGGCCTAATATCTCAGTCCATACAGTGGCGCGATGGCTTGGCGCACTGTACGAGCTGATGAGCGAGACAGTCTTTTGCATCCGTGGTTCGAACCCCGGGTGATGACGTCTTTTGCCGGTCTTTTACAGCGAGTGCCTAAATGGGGAGCTTTAAGTATTAGTTAATCGGCCTAATATCTCAGTCCATACAGTGGCGCGTTGGCTTGGCGCACTGTACGAGCTGATGAGCGAGACAGTCTTTTGCATCCGTGGTTCGAACCCCGGGTGATGACGTCTTTTGCCGGTCTTTTACAGCGAGTGCCTAAATGGGGAGCTTTAAGTATTAGTTAATCGGCCTAATATCTCAGTCCATACAGTGGCGCGATGGCTTGGCGCACTGTACGAGCTGATGAGCGAGACAGTCTTTTGCATCCGTGGTTCGAACCCCGGGTGATGACGTCTTTTGCCGATCTTTTACAGCGAGTGCCTACATGGGGAGCTTTAAGTATTAGTTAATCGGCCTAATATCTCAGTCCATACAGTGGCGCGTTGGCTTGGCGCACTGTACGAGCTGATGAGCGAGACAGTCTTTTGCATCCGTGGTTCGAACCCCGGGTGATGACGTCTTTTGCCGGTCTTTTACAGCGAGTGCCTAAATGGGGAGCTTTAGTATTAGTTAATCGGCCTAATATCTCAGTCCATACAGTGGCGCGTTGGCTTGGCGCACTGTACGAGCTGATGAGCGAGACAGTCTTTTGCATCCGTGGTTCGAACCCCGGGTGAATACGTCTTTTGCCGATCTTTTACAGCGAGTGCCTACATGGGGAGCTTTAAGTATTAGTTAATCGGCCTAATATCTCAGTCCATACAGTGGCGCGATGGCTTGGCGCACTGTACGAGCTGATGAGCGAGACAGTCTTTTGCATCCGTGGTTCGAACCCCGGGTGATGACGTCTTTTGCCGATCTTTTACAGCGAGTGCCTACATGGGGAGCTTTAAGTATTAGTTAATCGGCCTAATTTCTCAGTCCATACAGTGGCGCGTTGGCTTGGCGCACTGTACGAGCTGATGAGCGAGACAGTCTTTTGCATCCGTGGTTCGAACCCCGGGTGATGACGTCTTTTGCCGGTCTTTTACAGCGAGTGCCTAAATGGGGAGCTTTAAGTATTAGTTAATCGGCCTAATATCTCAGTCCATACAGTGGCGCGATGGCTTGGCGCACTGTACGAGCTGATGAGCGAGACAGTCTTTTGCATCCGTGGTTCGAACCCCGGGTGATGACGTCTTTTGCCGATCTTTTACAGCGAGTGCCTACATGGGGAGCTTTAAGTATTAGTTAATCGGCCTAATATCTCAGTCCATACAGTGGCGCGTTGGCTTGGCGCACTGTACGAGCTGATGAGCGAGACAGTCTTTTGCATCCGTGGTTCGAACCCCGGGTGATGACGTCTTTTGCCGGTCTTTTACAGCGAGTGCCTAAATGGGGAGCTTTAAGTATTAGTTAATCGGCCTAATATCTCAGTCCATACAGTGGCGCGATGGCTTGGCGCACTGTACGAGCTGATGAGCGAGACAGTCTTTTGCATCCGTGGTTCGAACCCCGGGTGATGACGTCTTTTGCCGGTCTTTTACAGCGAGTGCCTACATGGGGAGCTTTAAGTATTAGTTAATCGGCCTAATATCTCAGTCCATACAGTGGCGCGATGGCTTGGCGCACTGTACGAGCTGATGAGCGAGACAGTCTTTTGCATCCGTGGTTCGAACCCCGGGTGATGACGTCTTTTGCCGGTCTTTTACAGCGAGTGCCTACATGGGGAGCTTTAAGTATTAGTTAATCGGCCTAATATCTCAGTCCATACAGTGGCGCGTTGGCTTGGCGCACTGTACGAGCTGATGAGCGAGACAGTCTTTTGCATCCGTGGTTCGAACCCCGGGTGATGACGTCTTTTGCCGGTCTTTTACAGCGAGTGCCTAAATGGGGAGCTTTAAGTATTAGTTAATCGGCCTAATATCTCAGTCCATACAGTGGCGCGATGGCTTGGCGCACTGTACGAGCTGATGAGCGAGACAGTCTTTTGCATCCGTGGTTCGAACCCCGGGTGATGACGTCTTTTGCCGGTCTTTTACAGCGAGTGCCTAAATGGGGAGCTTTAAGTATTAGTTAATCGGCCTAATATCTCAGTCCATACAGTGGCGCGATGGCTTGGCGCACTGTACGAGCTGATGAGCGAGACAGTCTTTTGCATCTGTGGTTCGAACCCCGGGTGATGACGTCTTTTGCCGGTCTTTTACAGCGAGTGCCTACATGGGGAGCTTTAAGTATTAGTTAATCGGTATAATTTCTCAGTCCATACAGTGGCGCGTTGGCTTGGCGCACTGTACGAGCTGATGAGCGAGACAGTCTTTTGCATCCGTGGTTCGAACCCCGGGTGATGACGTCTTTTGCCGGTCTTTTACAGCGAGTGCCTAAATGGGGAGCTTTAAGTATTAGTTAATCGGCCTAATATCTCAGTCCATACAGTGGCGCGATGGCTTGGCGCACTGTACGAGCTGATGAGCGAGACAGTCTTTTGCATCCGTGGTTCGAACCCCGGGTGATGACGTCTTTTGCCGATCTTTTACAGCGAGTGCCTACATGGGGAGCTTTAAGTATTAGTTAATCGGCCTAATATCTCAGTCCATACAGTGGCGCGTTGGCTTGGCGCACTGTACGAGCTGATGAGCGAGACAGTCTTTTGCATCCGTGGTTCGAACCCCGGGTGATGACGTCTTTTGCCGATCTTTTACAGCGAGTGCCTACATGGGGAGCTTTAAGTATTAGTTAATCGGCCTACTATCTCAGTCCATACAGTGGCGCGTTGGCTTGGCGCACTGTACGAGCTGATGAGCGAGACAGTCTTTTGCATCCGTGGTTCGAACCCCGGGTGATGACGTCTTTTGCCGGTCTTTTACAGCGAGTGCCTAAATGGGGAGCTTTAAGTATTAGTTAATCGGCCTAATATCTCAGTCCATACAGTGGCGCGATGGCTTGGCGCACTGTACGAGCTGATGAGCGAGACAGTCTTTTGCATCCGTGGTTCGAACCCCGGGTGATGACGTCTTTTGCCGATCTTTTACAGCGAGTGCCTACATGGGGAGCTTTAAGTATTAGTTAATCGGCCTAATATCTCAGTCCATACAGTGGCGCGTTGGCTTGGCGCACTGTACGAGCTGATGAGCGAGACAGTCTTTTGCATCCGTGGTTCGAACCCCGGGTGATGACGTCTTTTGCCGGTCTTTTACAGCGAGTGCCTAAATGGGGAGCTTTAAGTATTAGTTAATCGGCCTAATATCTCAGTCCATACAGTGGCGCGATGGCTTGGCGCACTGTACGAGCTGATGAGCGAGACAGTCTTTTGCATCCGTGGTTCGAACCCCGGGTGATGACGTCTTTTGCCGGTCTTTTACAGCGAGTGCCTACATGGGGAGCTTTAAGTATTAGTTAATCGGCCTAATATCTCAGTCCATACAGTGGCGCGTTGGCTTGGCGCACTGTACGAGCTGATGAGCGAGACAGTCTTTTGCATCCGTGGTTCGAACCCCGGGTGATGACGTCTTTTGCCGGTCTTTTACAGCGAGTGCCTAAATGGGGAGCTTTAAGTATTAGTTAATCGGCCTAATATCTCAGTCCATACAGTGGCGCGTTGGCTTGGCGCACTGTACGAGCTGATGAGCGAGACAGTCTTTTGCATCCGTGGTTCGAACCCCGGGTGATGACGTCTTTTGCCGGTCTTTTACAGCGAGTGCCTACATGGGGAGCTTTAAGTATTAGTTAATCGGCCTAATATCTCAGTCCATACAGTGGCGCGTTGGCTTGGCGCACTGTACGAGCTGATGAGCGAGACAGTCTTTTGCATCCGTGGTTCGAACCCCGGGTGATGACGTCTTTTGCCGGTCTTTTACAGCGAGTGCCTACATGGGGAGCTTTAAGTATTAGTTAATCGGCCTAATATCTCAGTCCATACAGTGGCGCGTTGGCCTGGCGCACTGTACGAGCTGATGAGCGAGACAGTCTTTTGCATCCGTGGTTCGAACCCCGGGTGATGACGTCTTTTGCCGGTCTTTTACAGCGAGTGCCTACATGGGGAGCTTTAAGTATTAGTTAATCGGCCTAATATCTCAGTCCATACAGTGGCGCGTTGGCCTGGCGCACTGTACGAGCTGATGAGCGAGACAGTCTTTTGCATCCGTGGTTCGAACCCCGGGTGATGACGTCTTTTGCCGGTCTTTTACAGCGAGTGCCTACATGGGGAGCTTTAAGTATTAGTTAATCGGCCTAATATCTCAGTCCATACAGTGGCGCGTTGGCCTGGCGCACTGTACGAGCTGATGAGCGAGACAGTCTTTTGCATCCGTGGTTCGAACCCCGGGTGATGACGTCTTTTGCCGGTCTTTTACAGCGAGTGCCTACATGGGGAGCTTTAAGTATTAGTTAATCGGCCTAATATCTCAGTCCATACAGTGGCGCGTTGGCCTGGCGCACTGTACGAGCTGATGAGCGAGACAGTCTTTTGCATCCGTGGTTCGAACCCCGGGTGATGACGTCTTTTGCCGGTCTTTTACAGCGAGTGCCTACATGGGGAGCTTTAAGTATTAGTTAATCGGCCTAATATCTCAGTCCATACAGTGGCGCGTTGGCCTGGCGCACTGTACGAGCTGATGAGCGAGACAGTCTTTTGCATCCGTGGTTCGAACCCCGGGTGATGACGTCTTTTGCCGGTCTTTTACAGCGAGTGCCTACATGGGGAGCTTTAAGTATTAGTTAATCGGCCTAATATCTCAGTCCATACAGTGGCGCGTTGGCTTGGCGCACTGTACGAGCTGATGAGCGAGACAGTCTTTTGCATCCGTGGTTCGAACCCCGGGTGATGACGTCTTTTGCCGGTCTTTTACAGCGAGTGCCTAAATGGGGAGCTTTAAGTATTAGTTAATCGGCCTAATATCTCAGTCCATACAGTGGCGCGATGGCTTGGCGCACTGTACGAGCTGATGAGCGAGACAGTCTTTTGCATCCGTGGTTCGAACCCCGGGTGATGACGTCTTTTGCCGATCTTTTACAGCGAGTGCCTACATGGGGAGCTTTAAGTATTAGTTAATCGGCCTAATATCTCAGTCCATACAGTGGCGCGTTGGCTTGGCGCACTGTACGAGCTGATGAGCGAGACAGTCTTTTGCATCCGTGGTTCGAACCCCGGGTGATGACGTCTTTTGCCGGTCTTTTACAGCGAGTGCCTAAATGGGGAGCTTTAAGTATTAGTTAATCGGCCTAATATCTCAGTCCATACAGTGGCGCGATGGCTTGGCGCACTGTACGAGCTGATGAGCGAGACAGTCTTTTGCATCCGTGGTTCGAACCCCGGGTGATGACGTCTTTTGCCGATCTTTTACAGCGAGTGCCTACATGGGGAGCTTTAAGTATTAGTTAATCGGCCTAATATCTCAGTCCATACAGTGGCGCGTTGGCTTGGCGCACTGTACGAGCTGATGAGCGAGACAGTCTTTTGCATCCGTGGTTCGAACCCCGGGTGATGACGTCTTTTGCCGGTCTTTTACAGCGAGTGCCTAAATGGGGAGCTTTAAGTATTAGTTAATCGGCCTAATATCTCAGTCCATACAGTGGCGCGATGGCTTGGCGCACTGTACGAGCTGATGAGCGAGACAGTCTTTTGCATCCGTGGTTCGAACCCCGGGTGATGACGTCTTTTGCCGGTCTTTTACAGCGAGTGCCTACATGGGGAGCTTTAAGTATTAGTTAATCGGCCTAATATCTCAGTCCATACAGTGGCGCGTTGGCTTGGCGCACTGTACGAGCTGATGAGCGAGACAGTCTTTTGCATCCGTGGTTCGAACCCCGGGTGATGACGTCTTTTGCCGGTCTTTTACAGCGAGTGCCTAAATGGGGAGCTTTAAGTATTAGTTAATCGGCCTAATATCTCAGTCCATACAGTGGCGCGTTGGCTTGGCGCACTGTACGAGCTGATGAGCGAGACAGTCTTTTGCATCCGTGGTTCGAACCCCGGGTGATGACGTCTTTTGCCGGTCTTTTACAGCGAGTGCCTAAATGGGGAGCTTTAAGTATTAGTTAATCGGCCTAATATCTCAGTCCATACAGTGGCGCGATGGCTTGGCGCACTGTACGAGCTGATGAGCGAGACAGTCTTTTGCATCCGTGGTTCGAACCCCGGGTGATGACGTCTTTTGCCGGTCTTTTACAGCGAGTGCCTACATGGGGAGCTTTAAGTATTAGTTAATCGGCCTAATATCTCAGTCCATACAGTGGCGCGTTGGCTTGGCGCACTGTACGAGCTGATGAGCGAGACAGTCTTTTGCATCCGTGGTTCGAACCCCGGGTGATGACGTCTTTTGCCGGTCTTTTACAGCGAGTGCTTACATGGGGAGCTTTAAGTATTAGTTAATCGGCCTAATATCTCAGTCCATACAGTGGCGCGTTGGCCTGGCGCACTGTACGAGCTGATGAGCGAGACAGTCTTTTGCATCCGTGGTTCGAACCCCGGGTGATGACGTCTTTTGCCGATCTTTTACAGCGAGTGCCTACATGGGGAGCTTTAAGTATTAGTTAATCGGCCTAATATCTCAGTCCATACAGTGGCGCGTTGGCCTGGCGCACTGTACGAGCTGATGAGCGAGACAGTCTTTTGCATCCGTGGTTCGAACCCCGGGTGATGACGTCTTTTGCCGGTCTTTTACAGCGAGTGCCTAAATGGGGAGCTTTAAGTATTAGTTAATCGGCCTAATATCTCAGTCCATACAGTGGCGCGATGGCTTGGCGCACTGTACGAGCTGATGAGCGAGACAGTCTTTTGCATCCGTGGTTCGAACCCCGGGTGATGACGTCTTTTGCCGATCTTTTACAGCGAGTGCCTACATGGGGAGCTTTAAGTATTAGTTAATCGGCCTAATATCTCAGTCCATACAGTGGCGCGTTGGCTTGGCGCACTGTACGAGCTGATGAGCGAGACAGTCTTTTGCATCCGTGGTTCGAACCCCGGGTGATGACGTCTTTTGCCGGTCTTTTACAGCGAGTGCCTAAATGGGGAGCTTTAAGTATTAGTTAATCGGCCTAATATCTCAGTCCATACAGTGGCGCGTTGGCTTGGCGCACTGTACGAGCTGATGAGCGAGACAGTCTTTTGCATCCGTGGTTCGAACCCCGGGTGATGACGTCTTTTGCCGGTCTTTTACAGCGAGTGCCTACATGGGGAGCTTTAAGTATTAGTTAATCGGCCTAATATCTCAGTCCATACAGTGGCGCGTTGGCTTGGCGCACTGTACGAGCTGATGAGCGAGACAGTCTTTTGCATCCGTGGTTCGAACCCCGGGTGATGACGTCTTTTGCCGGTCTTTTACAGCGAGTGCCTAAATGGGGAGCTTTAAGTATTAGTTAATCGGCCTAATATCTCAGTCCATACAGTGGCGCGTTGGCTTGGCGCACTGTACGAGCTGATGAGCGAGACAGTCTTTTGCATCCGTGGTTCGAACCCCGGGTGATGACGTCTTTTGCCGGTCTTTTACAGCGAGTGCCTACATGGGGAGCTTTAAGTATTAGTTAATCGGCCTAATATCTCAGTCCATACAGTGGCGCGTTGGCTTGGCGCACTGTACGAGCTGATGAGCGAGACAGTCTTTTGCATCCGTGGTTCGAACCCCGGGTGATGACGTCTTTTGCCGGTCTTTTACAGCGAGTGCCTAAATGGGGAGCTTTAAGTATTAGTTAATCGGCCTAATATCTCAGTCCATACAGTGGCGCGATGGCTTGGCGCACTGTACGAGCTGATGAGCGAGACAGTCTTTTGCATCCGTGGTTCGAACCCCGGGTGATGACGTCTTTTGCCGGTCTTTTACAGCGAGTGCCTACATGGGGAGCTTTAAGTATTAGTTAATCGGCCTAATATCTCAGTCCATACAGTGGCGCGTTGGCTTGGCGCACTGTACGAGCTGATGAGCGAGACAGTCTTTTGCATCCGTGGTTCGAACCCCGGGTGATGACGTCTTTTGCCGGTCTTTTACAGCGAGTGCCTAAATGGGGAGCTTTAAGTATTAGTTAATCGGCCTAATATCTCAGTCCATACAGTGGCGCGTTGGCTTGGCGCACTGTACGAGCTGATGAGCGAGACAGTCTTTTGCATCCGTGGTTCGAACCCCGGGTGATGACGTCTTTTGCCGATCTTTTACAGCGAGTGCCTACATGGGGAGCTTTAAGTATTAGTTAATCGGCCTAATATCTCAGTCCATACAGTGGCGCGTTGGCTTGGCGCACTGTACGAGCTGATGAGCGAGACAGTCTTTTGCATCCGTGGTTCGAACCCCGGGTGATGACGTCTTTTGCCGGTCTTTTACAGCGAGTGCCTAAATGGGGAGCTTTAAGTATTAGTTAATCGGCCTAATATCTCAGTCCATACAGTGGCGCGATGGCTTGGCGCACTGTACGAGCTGATGAGCGAGACAGTCTTTTGCATCCGTGGTTCGAACCCCGGGTGATGACGTCTTTTGCCGATCTTTTACAGCGAGTGCCTACATGGGGAGCTTTAAGTATTAGTTAATCGGCCTAATATCTCAGTCCATACAGTGGCGCGTTGGCTTGGCGCACTGTACGAGCTGATGAGCGAGACAGTCTTTTGCATCCGTGGTTCGAACCCCGGGTGATGACGTCTTTTGCCGGTCTTTTACAGCGAGTGCCTAAATGGGGAGCTTTAAGTATTAGTTAATCGGCCTAATATCTCAGTCCATACAGTGGCGCGATGGCTTGGCGCACTGTACGAGCTGATGAGCGAGACAGTCTTTTGCATCCGTGGTTCGAACCCCGGGTGATGACGTCTTTTGCCGGTCTTTTACAGCGAGTGCCTACATGGGGAGCTTTAAGTATTAGTTAATCGGCCTAATATCTCAGTCCATACAGTGGCGCGTTGGCTTGGCGCACTGTACGAGCTGATGAGCGAGACAGTCTTTTGCATCCGTGGTTCGAACCCCGGGTGATGACGTCTTTTGCCGGTCTTTTACAGCGAGTGCCTAAATGGGGAGCTTTAAGTATTAGTTAATCGGCCTAATATCTCAGTCCATACAGTGGCGCGATGGCTTGGCGCACTGTACGAGCTGATGAGCGAGACAGTCTTTTGCATCCGTGGTTCGAACCCCGGGTGATGACGTCTTTTGCCGGTCTTTTACAGCGAGTGCCTACATGGGGAGCTTTAAGTATTAGTTAATCGGCCTAATATCTCAGTCCATACAGTGGCGCGATGGCTTGGCGCACTGTACGAGCTGATGAGCGAGACAGTCTTTTGCATCCGTGGTTCGAACCCCGGGTGATGACGTCTTTTGCCGGTCTTTTACAGCGAGTGCCTACATGGGGAGCTTTAAGTATTAGTTAATCGGCCTAATATCTCAGTCCATACAGTGGCGCGATGGCTTGGCGCACTGTACGAGCTGATGAGCGAGACAGTCTTTTGCATCCGTGGTTCGAACCCCGGGTGATGACGTCTTTTGCCGGTCTTTTACAGCGAGTGCCTACATGGGGAGCTTTAAGTATTAGTTAATCGGCCTAATATCTCAGTCCATACAGTGGCGCGATGGCTTGGCGCACTGTACGAGCTGATGAGCGAGACAGTCTTTTGCATCCGTGGTTCGAACCCCGGGTGATGACGTCTTTTGCCGGTCTTTTACAGCGAGTGCCTACATGGGGAGCTTTAAGTATTAGTTAATCGGCCTAATATCTCAGTCCATACAGTGGCGCGATGGCTTGGCGCACTGTACGAGCTGATGAGCGAGACAGTCTTTTGCATCCGTGGTTCGAACCCCGGGTGATGACGTCTTTTGCCGATCTTTTACAGCGAGTGCCTACATGGGGAGCTTTAAGTATTAGTTAATCGGCCTAATATCTCAGTCCATACAGTGGCGCGTTGGCTTGGCGCACTGTACGAGCTGATGAGCGAGACAGTCTTTTGCATCCGTGGTTCGAACCCCGGGTGATGACGTCTTTTGCCGGTCTTTTACAGCGAGTGCCTAAATGGGGAGCTTTAAGTATTAGTTAATCGGCCTAATATCTCAGTCCATACAGTGGCGCGATGGCTTGGCGCACTGTACGAGCTGATGAGCGAGACAGTCTTTTGCATCCGTGGTTCGAACCCCGGGTGATGACGTCTTTTGCCGGTCTTTTACAGCGAGTGCCTAAATGGGGAGCTTTAAGTATTAGTTAATCGGCCTAATATCTCAGTCCATACAGTGGCGCGTTGGCTTGGCGCACTGTACGAGCTGATGAGCGAGACAGTCTTTTGCATCCGTGGTTCGAACCCCGGGTGATGACGTCTTTTGCCGGTCTTTTACAGCGAGTGCCTACATGGGGAGCTTTAAGTATTAGTTAATCGGCCTAATATCTCAGTCCATACAGTGGCGCGTTGGCTTGGCGCACTGTACGAGCTGATGAGCGAGACAGTCTTTTGCATCCGTGGTTCGAACCCCGGGTGATGACGTCTTTTGCCGATCTTTTACAGCGAGTGCCTACATGGGGAGCTTTAAGTATTAGTTAATCGGCCTAATATCTCAGTCCATACAGTGGCGCGTTGGCTTGGCGCACTGTACGAGCTGATGAGCGAGACAGTCTTTTGCATCCGTGGTTCGAACCCCGGGTGATGACGTCTTTTGCCGATCTTTTACAGCGAGTGCCTACATGGGGAGCTTTAAGTATTAGTTAATCGGCCTAATATCTCAGTCCATACAGTGGCGCGTTGGCTTGGCGCACTGTACGAGCTGATGAGCGAGACAGTCTTTTGCATCCGTGGTTCGAACCCCGGGTGATGACGTCTTTTGCCGGTCTTTTACAGCGAGTGCCTAAATGGGGAGCTTTAAGTATTAGTTAATCGGCCTAATATCTCAGTCCATACAGTGGCGCGATGGCTTGGCGCACTGTACGAGCTGATGAGCGAGACAGTCTTTTGCATCCGTGGTTCGAACCCCGGGTGATGACGTCTTTTGCCGGTCTTTTACAGCGAGTGCCTACATGGGGAGCTTTAAGTATTAGTTAATCGGCCTAATATCTCAGTCCATACAGTGGCGCGTTGGCTTGGCGCACTGTACGAGCTGATGAGCGAGACAGTCTTTTGCATCCGTGGTTCGAACCCCGGGTGATGACGTCTTTTGCCGGTCTTTTACAGCGAGTGCCTACATGGGGAGCTTTAAGTATTAGTTAATCGGCCTAATATCTCAGTCCATACAGTGGCGCGTTGGCTTGGCGCACTGTACGAGCTGATGAGCGAGACAGTCTTTTGCATCCGTGGTTCGAACCCCGGGTGATGACGTCTTTTGCCGATCTTTTACAGCGAGTGCCTAAATGGGGAGCTTTAAGTATTAGTTAATCGGCCTAATATCTCAGTCCATACAGTGGCGCGATGGCTTGGCGCACTGTACGAGCTGATGAGCGAGACAGTCTTTTGCATCCGTGGTTCGAACCCCGGGTGATGACGTCTTTTGCCGATCTTTTACAGCGAGTGCCTACATGGGGAGCTTTAAGTATTAGTTAATCGGCCTAATATCTCAGTCCATACAGTGGCGCGATGGCTTGGCGCACTGTACGAGCTGATGAGCGAGACAGTCTTTTGCATCCGTGGTTCGAACCCCGGGTGATGACGTCTTTTGCCGGTCTTTTACAGCGAGTGCCTAAATGGGGAGCTTTAAGTATTAGTTAATCGGCCTAATATCTCAGTCCATACAGTGGCGCGATGGCTTGGCGCACTGTACGAGCTGATGAGCGAGACAGTCTTTTGCATCCGTGGTTCGAACCCCGGGTGATGACGTCTTTTGCCGGTCTTTTACAGCGAGTGCCTACATGGGGAGCTTTAAGTATTAGTTAATCGGCCTAATATCTCAGTCCATACAGTGGCGCGATGGCTTGGCGCACTGTACGAGCTGATGAGCGAGACAGTCTTTTGCATCCGTGGTTCGAACCCCGGGTGATGACGTCTTTTGCCGGTCTTTTACAGCGAGTGCCTAAATGGGGAGCTTTAAGTATTAGTTAATCGGCCTAATATCTCAGTCCATACAGTGGCGCGATGGCTTGGCGCACTGTACGAGCTGATGAGCGAGACAGTCTTTTGCATCCGTGGTTCGAACCCCGGGTGATGACGTCTTTTGCCGGTCTTTTACAGCGAGTGCCTACATGGGGAGCTTTAAGTATTAGTTAATCGGCCTAATATCTCAGTCCATACAGTGGCGCGTTGGCTTGGCGCACTGTACGAGCTGATGAGCGAGACAGTCTTTTGCATCCGTGGTTCGAACCCCGGGTGATGACGTCTTTTGCCGGTCTTTTACAGCGAGTGCCTAAATGGGGAGCTTTAAGTATTAGTTAATCGGCCTAATATCTCAGTCCATACAGTGGCGCGATGGCTTGGCGCACTGTACGAGCTGATGAGCGAGACAGTCTTTTGCATCCGTGGTTCGAACCCCGGGTGATGACGTCTTTTGCCGGTCTTTTACAGCGAGTGCCTAAATGGGGAGCTTTAAGTATTAGTTAATCGGCCTAATATCTCAGTCCATACAGTGGCGCGATGGCTTGGCGCACTGTACGAGCTGATGAGCGAGACAGTCTTTTGCATCCGTGGTTCGAACCCCGGGTGATGACGTCTTTTGCCGGTCTTTTACAGCGAGTGCCTAAATGGGGAGCTTTAAGTATTAGTTAATCGGCCTAATATCTCAGTCCATACAGTGGCGCGATGGCTTGGCGCACTGTACGAGCTGATGAGCGAGACAGTCTTTTGCATCCGTGGTTCGAACCCCGGGTGATGACGTCTTTTGCCGGTCTTTTACAGCGAGTGCCTAAATGGGGAGCTTTAAGTATTAGTTAATCGGCCTAATATCTCAGTCCATACAGTGGCGCGATGGCTTGGCGCACTGTACGAGCTGATGAGCGAGACAGTCTTTTGCATCCGTGGTTCGAACCCCGGGTGATGACGTCTTTTGCCGGTCTTTTACAGCGAGTGCCTAAATGGGGAGCTTTAAGTATTAGTTAATCGGCCTAATATCTCAGTCCATACAGTGGCGCGATGGCTTGGCGCACTGTACGAGCTGATGAGCGAGACAGTCTTTTGCATCCGTGGTTCGAACCCCGGGTGATGACGTCTTTTGCCGATCTTTTACAGCGAGTGCCTACATGGGGAGCTTTAAGTATTAGTTAATCGGCCTAATATCTCAGTCCATACAGTGGCGCGTTGGCTTGGCGCACTGTGCGAGCTGATGAGCGAGACAGTCTTTTGCATCCGTGGTTCGAACCCCGGGTGATGACGTCTTTTGCCGATCTTTTACAGCGAGTGCCTACATGGGGAGCTTTAAGTATTAGTTAATCGGCCTAATATCTCAGTCCATACAGTGGCGCGTTGGCTTGGCGCACTGTACGAGCTGATGAGCGAGACAGTCTTTTGCATCCGTGGTTCGAACCCCGGGTGATGACGTCTTTTGCCGGTCTTTTACAGCGAGTGCCTAAATGGGGAGCTTTAAGTATTAGTTAATCGGCCTAATATCTCAGTCCATACAGTGGCGCGATGGCTTGGCGCACTGTACGAGCTGATGAGCGAGACAGTCTTTTGCATCCGTGGTTCGAACCCCGGGTGATGACGTCTTTTGCCGGTCTTTTACAGCGAGTGCCTACATGGGGAGCTTTAAGTATTAGTTAATCGGCCTAATATCTCAGTCCATACAGTGGCGCGTTGGCTTGGCGCACTGTACGAGCTGATGAGCGAGACAGTCTTTTGCATCCGTGGTTCGAACCCCGGGTGATGACGTCTTTTGCCGGTCTTTTACAGCGAGTGCCTAAATGGGGAGCTTTAAGTATTAGTTAATCGGCCTAATATCTCAGTCCATACAGTGGCGCGATGGCTTGGCGCACTGTACGAGCTGATGAGCGAGACAGTCTTTTGCATCCGTGGTTCGAACCCCGGGTGATGACGTCTTTTGCCGGTCTTTTACAGCGAGTGCCTACATGGGGAGCTTTAAGTATTAGTTAATCGGCCTAATATCTCAGTCCATACAGTGGCGCGTTGGCTTGGCGCACTGTACGAGCTGATGAGCGAGACAGTCTTTTGCATCCGTGGTTCGAACCCCGGGTGATGACGTCTTTTGCCGATCTTTTACAGCGAGTGCCTACATGGGGAGCTTTAAGTATTAGTTAATCGGCCTAATATCTCAGTCCATACAGTGGCGCGTTGGCTTGGCGCACTGTACGAGCTGATGAGCGAGACAGTCTTTTGCATCCGTGGTTCGAACCCCGGGTGATGACGTCTTTTGCCGATCTTTTACAGCGAGTGCCTACATGGGGAGCTTTAAGTATTAGTTAATCGGCCTAATATCTCAGTCCATACAGTGGCGCGTTGGCTTGGCGCACTGTACGAGCTGATGAGCGAGACAGTCTTTTGCATCCGTGGTTCGAACCCCGGGTGATGACGTCTTTTGCCGATCTTTTACAGCGAGTGCCTACATGGGGAGCTTTAAGTATTAGTTAATCGGCCTAATATCTCAGTCCATACAGTGGCGCGATGGCTTGGCGCACTGTACGAGCTGATGAGCGAGACAGTCTTTTGCATCCGTGGTTCGAACCCCGGGTGATGACGTCTTTTGCCGGTCTTTTACAGCGAGTGCCTACATGGGGAGCTTTAAGTATTAGTTAATCGGCCTAATATCTCAGTCCATACAGTGGCGCGATGGCTTGGCGCACTGTACGAGCTGATGAGCGAGACAGTCTTTTGCATCCGTGGTTCGAACCCCGGGTGATGACGTCTTTTGCCGGTCTTTTACAGCGAGTGCCTAAATGGGGAGCTTTAAGTATTAGTTAATCGGCCTAATATCTCAGTCCATACAGTGGCGCGATGGCTTGGCGCACTGTACGAGCTGATGAGCGAGACAGTCTTTTGCATCCGTGGTTCGAACCCCGGGTGATGACGTCTTTTGCCGGTCTTTTACAGCGAGTGCCTACATGGGGAGCTTTAAGTATTAGTTAATCGGCCTAATATCTCAGTCCATACAGTGGCGCGTTGGCTTGGCGCACTGTACGAGCTGATGAGCGAGACAGTCTTTTGCATCCGTGGTTCGAACCCCGGGTGATGACGTCTTTTGCCGGTCTTTTACAGCGAGTGCCTAAATGGGGAGCTTTAAGTATTAGTTAATCGGCCTAATATCTCAGTCCATACAGTGGCGCGTTGGCTTGGCGCACTGTACGAGCTGATGAGCGAGACAGTCTTTTGCATCCGTGGTTCGAACCCCGGGTGATGACGTCTTTTGCCGGTCTTTTACAGCGAGTGCCTAAATGGGGAGCTTTAAGTATTAGTTAATCGGCCTAATATCTCAGTCCATACAGTGGCGCGATGGCTTGGCGCACTGTACGAGCTGATGAGCGAGACAGTCTTTTGCATCCGTGGTTCGAACCCCGGGTGATGACGTCTTTTGCCGGTCTTTTACAGCGAGTGCCTAAATGGGGAGCTTTAAGTATTAGTTAATCGGCCTAATATCTCAGTCCATACAGTGGCGCGATGGCTTGGCGCACTGTACGAGCTGATGAGCGAGACAGTCTTTTGCATCCGTGGTTCGAACCCCGGGTGATGACGTCTTTTGCCGGTCTTTTACAGCGAGTGCCTAAATGGGGAGCTTTAAGTATTAGTTAATCGGCCTAATATCTCAGTCCATACAGTGGCGCGATGGCTTGGCGCACTGTACGAGCTGATGAGCGAGACAGTCTTTTGCATCCGTGGTTCGAACCCCGGGTGATGACGTCTTTTGCCGATCTTTTACAGCGAGTGCCTACATGGGGAGCTTTAAGTATTAGTTAATCGGCCTAATATCTCAGTCCATACAGTGGCGCGTTGGCTTGGCGCACTGTACGAGCTGATGAGCGAGACAGTCTTTTGCATCCGTGGTTCGAACCCCGGGTGATGACGTCTTTTGCCGGTCTTTTACAGCGAGTGCCTAAATGGGGAGCTTTAAGTATTAGTTAATCGGCCTAATATCTCAGTCCATACAGTGGCGCGATGGCTTGGCGCACTGTACGAGCTGATGAGCGAGACAGTCTTTTGCATCCGTGGTTCGAACCCCGGGTGATGACGTCTTTTGCCGGTCTTTTACAGCGAGTGCCTAAATGGGGAGCTTTAAGTATTAGTTAATCGGCCTAATATCTCAGTCCATACAGTGGCGCGATGGCTTGGCGCACTGTACGAGCTGATGAGCGAGACAGTCTTTTGCATCCGTGGTTCGAACCCCGGGTGATGACGTCTTTTGCCGGTCTTTTACAGCGAGTGCCTACATGGGGAGCTTTAAGTATTAGTTAATCGGCCTAATATCTGAGTCCATACAGTGGCGCGTTGGCTTGGCGCACTGTACGAGCTGATGAGCGAGACAGTCTTTTGCATCCGTGGTTCGAACCCCGGGTGATGACGTCTTTTGCCGATCTTTTACAGCGAGTGCCTACATGGGGAGCTTTAAGTATTAGTTAATCGGCCTAATATCTGAGTCCATACAGTGGCGCGTTGGCTTGGCGCACTGTACGAGCTGATGAGCGAGACAGTCTTTTGCATCCGTGGTTCGAACCCCGGGTGATGACGTCTTTTGCCGATCTTTTACAGCGAGTGCCTACATGGGGAGCTTTAAGTATTAGTTAATCGGCCTAATATCTCAGTCCATACAGTGGCGCGTTGGCTTGGCGCACTGTACGAGCTGATGAGCGAGACAGTCTTTTGCATCCGTGGTTCGAACCCCGGGTGATGACGTCTTTTGCCGGTCTTTTACAGCGAGTGCCTAAATGGGGAGCTTTAAGTATTAGTTAATCGGCCTAATATCTCAGTCCATACAGTGGCGCGATGGCTTGGCGCACTGTACGAGCTGATGAGCGAGACAGTCTTTTGCATCCGTGGTTCGAACCCCGGGTGATGACGTCTTTTGCCGGTCTTTTACAGCGAGTGCCTACATGGGGAGCTTTAAGTATTAGTTAATCGGCCTAATATCTCAGTCCATACAGTGGCGCGTTGGCTTGGCGCACTGTACGAGCTGATGAGCGAGACAGTCTTTTGCATCCGTGGTTCGAACCCCGGGTGATGACGTCTTTTGCCGGTCTTTTACAGCGAGTGCCTAAATGGGGAGCTTTAAGTATTAGTTAATCGGCCTAATATCTCAGTCCATACAGTGGCGCGATGGCTTGGCGCACTGTACGAGCTGATGAGCGAGACAGTCTTTTGCATCCGTGGTTCGAACCCCGGGTGATGACGTCTTTTGCCGATCTTTTACAGCGAGTGCCTAAATGGGGAGCTTTAAGTATTAGTTAATCGGCCTAATATCTCAGTCCATACAGTGGCGCGTTGGCTTGGCGCACTGTACGAGCTGATGAGCGAGACAGTCTTTTGCATCCGTGGTTCGAACCCCGGGTGATGACGTCTTTTGCCGATCTTTTACAGCGAGTGCCTACATGGGGAGCTTTAAGTATTAGTTAATCGGCCTAATATCTCAGTCCATACAGTGGCGCGTTGGCTTGGCGCACTGTACGAGCTGATGAGCGAGACAGTCTTTTGCATCCGTGGTTCGAACCCCGGGTGATGACGTCTTTTGCCGGTCTTTTACAGCGAGTGCCTAAATGGGGAGCTTTAAGTATTAGTTAATCGGCCTAATATATCAGTCCATACAGTGGCGCGTTGGCTTGGCGCACTGTACGAGCTGATGAGCGAGACAGTCTTTTGCATCCGTGGTTCGAACCCCGGGTGATGACGTCTTTTGCCGGTCTTTTACAGCGAGTGCCTAAATGGGGAGCTTTAAGTATTAGTTAATCGGCCTAATATCTCAGTCCATACAGTGGCGCGATGGCTTGGCGCACTGTACGAGCTGATGAGCGAGACAGTCTTTTGCATCCGTGGTTCGAACTCCGGGTGATGACGTCTTTTGCCGGTCTTTTACAGCGAGTGCCTAAATGGGGAGCTTTAAGTATTAGTTAATCGGCCTAATATCTCAGTCCATACAGTGGCGCGTTGGCTTGGCGCACTGTACGAGCTGATGAGCGAGACAGTCTTTTGCATCCGTGGTTCGAACCCCGGGTGATGACGTCTTTTGCCGGTCTTTTACAGCGAGTGCCTAAATGGGGAGCTTTAAGTATTAGTTAATCGGCCTAATATCTGAGTCCATACAGTGGCGCGATGGCTTGGCGCACTGTACGAGCTGATGAGCGAGACAGTCTTTTGCATCCGTGGTTCGAACCCCGGGTGATGACGTCTTTTGCCGATCTTTTACAGCGAGTGCCTAAATGGGGAGCTTTAAGTATTAGTTAATCGGCCTAATATCTGAGTCCATACAGTGGCGCGTTGGCTTGGCGCACTGTACGAGCTGATGAGCGAGACAGTCTTTTGCATCGGTGGTTCGAACCCCGGGTGATGACGTCTTTTGCCGATCTTTTACAGCGAGTGCCTACATGGGGAGCTTTAAGTATTAGTTAATCGGCCTAATATCTCAGTCCATACAGTGGCGCGATGGCTTGGCGCACTGTACGAGCTGATGAGCGAGACAGTCTTTTGCATCCGTGGTTCGAACCCCGGGTGATGACGTCTTTTGCCGGTCTTTTACAGCGAGTGCCTACATGGGGAGCTTTAAGTATTAGTTAATCGGCCTAATATCTCAGTCCATACAGTGGCGCGTTGGCTTGGCGCACTGTACGAGCTGATGAGCGAGACAGTCTTTTGCATCCGTGGTTCGAACCCCGGGTGATGACGTCTTTTGCCGATCTTTTACAGCGAGTGCCTACATGGGGAGCTTTAAGTATTAGTTAATCGGCCTAATATCTCAGTCCATACAGTGGCGCGTTGGCTTGGCGCACTGTACGAGCTGATGAGCGAGACAGTCTTTTGCATCCGTGGTTCGAACCCCGGGTGATGACGTCTTTTGCCGATCTTTTACAGCGAGTGCCTACATGGGGAGCTTTAAGTATTAGTTAATCGGCCTAATATCTCAGTCCATACAGTGGCGCGTTGGCTTGGCGCACTGTACGAGCTGATGAGCGAGACAGTCTTTTGCATCCGTGGTTCGAACCCCGGGTGATGACGTCTTTTGCCGGTCTTTTACAGCGAGTGCCTAAATGGGGAGCTTTAAGTATTAGTTAATCGGCCTAATATCTCAGTCCATACAGTGGCGCGATGGCTTGGCGCACTGTACGAGCTGATGAGCGAGACAGTCTTTTGCATCCGTGGTTCGAACCCCGGGTGATGACGTCTTTTGCCGATCTTTTACAGCGAGTGCCTACATGGGGAGCTTTAAGTATTAGTTAATCGGCCTAATATCTCAGTCCATACAGTGGCGCGTTGGCTTGGCGCACTGTACGAGCTGATGAGCGAGACAGTCTTTTGCATCCGTGGTTCGAACCCCGGGTGATGACGTCTTTTGCCGGTCTTTTACAGCGAGTGCCTACATGGGGAGCTTTAAGTATTAGTTAATCGGCCTAATATCTCAGTCCATACAGTGGCGCGTTGGCTTGGCGCACTGTACGAGCTGATGAGCGAGACAGTCTTTTGCATCCGTGGTTCGAACCCCGGGTGATGACGTCTTTTGCCGGTCTTTTACAGCGAGTGCCTAAATGGGGAGCTTTAAGTATTAGTTAATCGGCCTAATATCTCAGTCCATACAGTGGCGCGTTGCCTTGGCGCACTGTACGAGCTGATGAGCGAGACAGTCTTTTGCATCCGTGGTTCGAACCCCGGGTGATGACGTCTTTTGCCGGTCTTTTACAGCGAGTGCCTAAATGGGGAGCTTTAAGTATTAGTTAATCGGCCTAATATCTCAGTCCATACAGTGGCGCGATGGCTTGGCGCACTGTACGAGCTGATGAGCGAGACAGTCTTTTGCATCCGTGGTTCGAACCCCGGGTGATGACGTCTTTTGCCGGTCTTTTACAGCGAGTGCCTAAATGGGGAGCTTTAAGTATTAGTTAATCGGCTTAATATCTCAGTCCATACAGTGGCGCGATGGCTTGGCGCACTGTACGAGCTGATGAGCGAGACAGTCTTTTGCATCCGTGGTTCGAACCCCGGGTGATGACGTCTTTTGCCGGTCTTTTACAGCGAGTGCCTAAATGGGGAGCTTTAAGTATTAGTTAATCGGCTTAATATCTCAGTCCATACAGTGGCGCGATGGCTTGGCGCACTGTACGAGCTGATGAGCGAGACAGTCTTTTGCATCCGTGGTTCGAACCCCGGGTGATGACGTCTTTTGCCGGTCTTTTACAGCGAGTGCCTAAATGGGGAGCTTTAAGTATTAGTTAATCGGCCTAATATCTCAGTCCATACAGTGGCGCGTTGGCTTGGCGCACTGTACGAGCTGATGAGCGAGACAGTCTTTTGCATCCGTGGTTCGAACCCCGGGTGATGACGTCTTTTGCCGATCTTTTACAGCGAGTGCCTACATGGGGAGCTTTAAGTATTAGTTAATCGGCCTAATATCTCAGTCCATACAGTGGCGCGTTGGCTTGGCGCACTGTACGAGCTGATGAGCGAGACAGTCTTTTGCATCCGTGGTTCGAACCCCGGGTGATGACGTCTTTTGCCGATCTTTTACAGCGAGTGCCTACATGGGGAGCTTTAAGTATTAGTTAATCGGCCTAATATCTCAGTCCATACAGTGGCGCGTTGGCTTGGCGCACTGTACGAGCTGATGAGCGAGACAGTCTTTTGCATCCGTGGTTCGAACCCCGGGTGATGACGTCTTTTGCCGATCTTTTACAGCGAGTGCCTACATGGGGAGCTTTAAGTATTAGTTAATCGGCCTAATATCTCAGTCCATACAGTGGCGCGTTGGCTTGGCGCACTGTACGAGCTGATGAGCGAGACAGTCTTTTGCATCCGTGGTTCGAACCCCGGGTGATGACGTCTTTTGCCGATCTTTTACAGCGAGTGCCTACATGGGGAGCTTTAAGTATTAGTTAATCGGCCTAATATCTCAGTCCATACAGTGGCGCGTTGGCTTGGCGCACTGTACGAGCTGATGAGCGAGACAGTCTTTTGCATCCGTGGTTCGAACCCCGGGTGATGACGTCTTTTGCCGATCTTTTACAGCGAGTGCCTACATGGGGAGCTTTAAGTATTAGTTAATCGGCCTAATATCTCAGTCCATACAGTGGCGCGATGGCTTGGCGCACTGTACGAGCTGATGAGCGAGACAGTCTTTTGCATCCGTGGTTCGAACCCCGGGTGATGACGTCTTTTGCCGATCTTTTACAGCGAGTGCCTACATGGGGAGCTTTAAGTATTAGTTAATCGGCCTAATATCTCAGTCCATACAGTGGCGCGTTGGCTTGGCGCACTGTACGAGCTGATGAGCGAGACAGTCTTTTGCATCCGTGGTTCGAACCCCGGGTGATGACGTCTTTTGCCGATCTTTTACAGCGAGTGCCTACATGGGGAGCTTTAAGTATTAGTTAATCGGCCTAATATCTCAGTCCATACAGTGGCGCGTTGGCTTGGCGCACTGTACGAGCTGATGAGCGAGACAGTCTTTTGCATCCGTGGTTCGAACCCCGGGTGATGACGTCTTTTGCCGGTCTTTTACAGCGAGTGCCTAAATGGGGAGCTTTAAGTATTAGTTAATCGGCCTAATATCTCAGTCCATACAGTGGCGCGATGGCTTGGCGCACTGTACGAGCTGATGAGCGAGACAGTCTTTTGCATCCGTGGTTCGAACCCCGGGTGATGACGTCTTTTGCCGGTCTTTTACAGCGAGTGCCTACATGGGGAGCTTTAAGTATTAGTTAATCGGCCTAATATCTCAGTCCATACAGTGGCGCGTTGGCTTGGCGCACTGTACGAGCTGATGAGCGAGACAGTCTTTTGCATCCGTGGTTCGAACCCCGGGTGATGACGTCTTTTGCCGGTCTTTTACAGCGAGTGCCTAAATGGGGAGCTTTAAGTATTAGTTAATCGGCCTAATATCTCAGTCCATACAGTGGCGCGATGGCTTGGCGCACTGTACGAGCTGATGAGCGAGACAGTCTTTTGCATCCGTGGTTCGAACCCCGGGTGATGACGTCTTTTGCCGATCTTTTACAGCGAGTGCCTACATGGGGAGCTTTAAGTATTAGTTAATCGGCCTAATATCTGAGTCCATACAGTGGCGCGTTGGCTTGGCGCACTGTACGAGCTGATGAGCGAGACAGTCTTTTGCATCCGTGGTTCGAACCCCGGGTGATGACGTCTTTTGCCGATCTTTTACAACGAGTGCCTACATGGGGAGCTTTAAGTATTAGTTAATCGGCCTAATATCTCAGTCCATACAGTGGCGCGATGGCTTGGCGCACTGTACGAGCTGATGAGCGAGACAGTCTTTTGCATCCGTGGTTCGAACCCCGGGTGATGACGTCTTTTGCCGGTCTTTTACAGCGAGTGCCTAAATGGGGAGCTTTAAGTATTAGTTAATCGGCCTAATATCTCAGTCCATACAGTGGCGCGATGGCTTGGCGCACTGTACGAGCTGATGAGCGAGACAGTCTTTTGCATCCGTGGTTCGAACCCCGGGTGATGACGTCTTTTGCCGATCTTTTACAACGAGTGCCTACATGGGGAGCTTTAAGTATTAATCGGCCTAATATCTCAGTCCATACAGTGGCGCGTTGGCTTGGCGCACTGTACGAGCTGATGAGCGAGACAGTCTTTTGCATCCGTGGTTCGAACCCCGGGTGATGACGTCTTTTGCCGATCTTTTACAGCGAGTGCCTACATGGGGAGCTTTAAGTATTAGTTAATCGGCCTAATATCTCAGTCCATACAGTGGCGCGTTGGCTTGGCGCACTGTACGAGCTGATGAGCGAGACAGTCTTTTGCATCCGTGGTTCGAACCCCGGGTGATGACGTCTTTTGCCGGTCTTTTACAGCGAGTGCCTAAATGGGGAGCTTTAAGTATTAGTTAATCGGCCTAATATCTCAGTCCATACAGTGGCGCGATGGCTTGGCGCACTGTACGAGCTGATGAGCGAGACAGTCTTTTGCATCCGTGGTTCGAACCCCGGGTGATGACGTCTTTTGCCGGTCTTTTACAGCGAGTGCCTACATGGGGAGCTTTAAGTATTAGTTAATCGGCCTAATATCTCAGTCCATACAGTGGCGCGTTGGCTTGGCGCACTGTACGAGCTGATGAGCGAGACAGTCTTTTGCATCCGTGGTTCGAACCCCGGGTGATGACGTCTTTTGCCGGTCTTTTACAGCGAGTGCCTAAATGGGGAGCTTTAAGTATTAGTTAATCGGCCTAATATCTCAGTCCATACAGTGGCGCGATGGCTTGGCGCACTGTACGAGCTGATGAGCGAGACAGTCTTTTGCATCCGTGGTTCGAACCCCGGGTGATGACGTCTTTTGCCGATCTTTTACAGCGAGTGCCTACATGGGGAGCTTTAAGTATTAGTTAATCGGCCTAATATCTGAGTCCATACAGTGGCGCGTTGGCTTGGCGCACTGTACGAGCTGATGAGCGAGACAGTCTTTTGCATCCGTGGTTCGAACCCCGGGTGATGACGTCTTTTGCCGATCTTTTACAACGAGTGCCTACATGGGGAGCTTTAAGTATTAGTTAATCGGCCTAATATCTCAGTCCATACAGTGGCGCGATGGCTTGGCGCACTGTACGAGCTGATGAGCGAGACAGTCTTTTGCATCCGTGGTTCGAACCCCGGGTGATGACGTCTTTTGCCGGTCTTTTACAGCGAGTGCCTAAATGGGGAGCTTTAAGTATTAGTTAATCGGCCTAATATCTCAGTCCATACAGTGGCGCGTTGGCTTGGCGCACTGTACGAGCTGATGAGCGAGACAGTCTTTTGCATCCGTGGTTCGAACCCCGGGTGATGACGTCTTTTGCCGGTCTTTTACAGCGAGTGCCTACATGGGGAGCTTTAAGTATTAGTTAATCGGCCTAATATCTCAGTCCATACAGTGGCGCGTTGGCTTGGCGCACTGTACGAGCTGATGAGCGAGACAGTCTTTTGCATCCGTGGTTCGAACCCCGGGTGATGACGTCTTTTGCCGGTCTTTTACAGCGAGTGCCTAAATGGGGAGCTTTAAGTATTAGTTAATCGGCCTAATATCTCAGTCCATACAGTGGCGCGATGGCTTGGCGCACTGTACGAGCTGATGAGCGAGACAGTCTTTTGCATCCGTGGTTCGAACCCCGGGTGATGACGTCTTTTGCCGATCTTTTACAGCGAGTGCCTACATGGGGAGCTTTAAGTATTAGTTAATCGGCCTAATATCTCAGTCCATACAGTGGCGCGTTGGCTTGGCGCACTGTTCGAGCTGATGAGCGAGACAGTCTTTTGCATCCGTGGTTCGAACCCCGGGTGATGACGTCTTTTGCCGGTCTTTTACAGCGAGTGCCTACATGGGGAGCTTTAAGTATTAGTTAATCGGCCTAATATCTCAGTCCATACAGTGGCGCGTTGGCTTGGCGCACTGTACGAGCTGATGAGCGAGACAGTCTTTTGCATCCGTGGTTCGAACCACGGGTGATGACGTCTTTTGCCGATCTTTTACAGCGAGTGCCTAAATGGGGAGCTTTAAGTATTAGTTAATCGGCCTAATATCTCAGTCCATACAGTGGCGCGATGGCTTGGCGCACTGTACGAGCTGATGAGCGAGACAGTCTTTTGCATCCGTGGTTCGAACCCCGGGTGATGACGTCTTTTGCCGATCTTTTACAGCGAGTGCCTACATGGGGAGCTTTAAGTATTAGTTAATCGGCCTAATATCTCAGTCCATACAGTGGCGCGTTGGCTTGGCGCACTGTACGAGCTGATGAGCGAGACAGTCTTTTGCATCCGTGGTTCGAACCACGGGTGATGACGTCTTTTGCCGGTCTTTTACAGCGAGTGCCTAAATGGGGAGCTTTAAGTATTAGTTAATCGGCCTAATATCTCAGTCCATACAGTGGCGCGTTGGCTTGGCGCACTGTACGAGCTGATGAGCGAGACAGTCTTTTGCATCCGTGGTTCGAACCCCGGGTGATGACGTCTTTTGCCGGTCTTTTACAGCGAGTGCCTAAATGGGGAGCTTTAAGTATTAGTTAATCGGCCTAATATCTCAGTCCATACAGTGGCGCGATGGCTTGGCGCACTGTACGAGCTGATGAGCGAGACAGTCTTTTGCATCCGTGGTTCGAACCCCGGGTGATGACGTCTTTTGCCGATCTTTTACAGCGAGTGCCTACATGGGGAGCTTTAAGTATTAGTTAATCGGCCTAATATCTCAGTCCATACAGTGGCGCGTTGGCTTGGCGCACTGTACGAGCTGATGAGCGAGACAGTCTTTTGCATCCGTGGTTCGAACCCCGGGTGATGACGTCTTTTGCCGGTCTTTTACAGCGAGTGCCTACATGGGGAGCTTTAAGTATTAGTTAATCGGCCTAATATCTCAGTCCATACAGTGGCGCGATGGCTTGGCGCACTGTACGAGCTGATGAGCGAGACAGTCTTTTGCATCCGTGGTTCGAACCCCGGGTGATGACGTCTTTTGCCGATCTTTTACAGCGAGTGCCTACATGGGGAGCTTTAAGTATTAGTTAATCGGCCTAATATCTCAGTCCATACAGTGGCGCGTTGGCTTGGCGCACTGTACGAGCTGATGAGCGAGACAGTCTTTTGCATCCGTGGTTCGAACCCCGGGTGATGACGTCTTTTGCCGGTCTTTTACAGCGAGTGCCTAAATGGGGAGCTTTAAGTATTAGTTAATCGGCCTAATATCTCAGTCCATACAGTGGCGCGATGGCTTGGCGCACTGTACGAGCTGATGAGCGAGACAGTCTTTTGCATCCGTGGTTCGAACCCCGGGTGATGACGTCTTTTGCCGATCTTTTACAGCGAGTGCCTACATGGGGAGCTTTAAGTATTAGTTAATCGGCCTAATATCTCAGTCCATACAGTGGCGCGTTGGCTTGGCGCACTGTACGAGCTGATGAGCGAGACAGTCTTTTGCATCCGTGGTTCGAACCCCGGGTGATGACGTCTTTTGCCGATCTTTTACAGCGAGTGCCTACATGGGGAGCTTTAAGTATTAGTTAATCGGCCTAATATCTCAGTCCATACAGTGGCGCGTTGGCTTGGCGCACTGTACGAGCTGATGAGCGAGACAGTCTTTTGCATCCGTGGTTCGAACCCCGGGTGATGACGTCTTTTGCCGGTCTTTTACAGCGAGTGCCTACATGGGGAGCTTTAAGTATTAGTTAATCGGCCTAATATCTCAGTCCATACAGTGGCGCGATGGCTTGGCGCACTGTACGAGCTGATGAGCGAGACAGTCTTTTGCATCCGTGGTTCGAACCCCGGGTGATGACGTCTTTTGCCGGTCTTTTACAGCGAGTGCCTACATGGGGAGCTTTAAGTATTAGTTAATCGGCCTAATATCTCAGTCCATACAGTGGCGCGTTGGCTTGGCGCACTGTACGAGCTGATGAGCGAGACAGTCTTTTGCATCCGTGGTTCGAACCCCGGGTGATGACGTCTTTTGCCGGTCTTTTACAGCGAGTGCCTAAATGGGGAGCTTTAAGTATTAGTTAATCGGCCTAATATCTCAGTCCATACAGTGGCGCGATGGCTTGGCGCACTGTACGAGCTGATGAGCGAGACAGTCTTTTGCATCCGTGGTTCGAACCCCGGGTGATGACGTCTTTTGCCGATCTTTTACAGCGAGTGCCTACATGGGGAGCTTTAAGTATTAGTTAATCGGCCTAATATCTCAGTCCATACAGTGGCGCGTTGGCTTGGCGCACTGTACGAGCTGATGAGCGAGACAGTCTTTTGCATCCGTGGTTCGAACCCCGGGTGATGACGTCTTTTGCCGGTCTTTTACAGCGAGTGCCTAAATGGGGAGCTTTAAGTATTAGTTAATCGGCCTAATATCTCAGTCCATACAGTGGCGCGATGGCTTGGCGCACTGTACGAGCTGATGAGCGAGACAGTCTTTTGCATCCGTGGTTCGAACCCCGGGTGATGACGTCTTTTGCCGATCTTTTACAGCGAGTGCCTACATGGGGAGCTTTAAGTATTAGTTAATCGGCCCAATATCTCAGTCCATACAGTGGCGCGATGGCTTGGCGCACTGTACGAGCTGATGAGCGAGACAGTCTTTTGCATCCGTGGTTCGAACCCCGGGTGATGACGTCTTTTGCCGATCTTTTACAGCGAGTGCCTACATGGGGAGCTTTAAGTATTAGTTAATCGGCCTAATATCTCAGTCCATACAGTGGCGCGTTGGCTTGGCGCACTGTACGAGCTGATGAGCGAGACAGTCTTTTGCATCCGTGGTTCGAACCCCGGGTGATGACGTCTTTTGCCGGTCTTTTACAGCGAGTGCCTAAATGGGGAGCTTTAAGTATTAGTTAATCGGCCTAATATCTCAGTCCATACAGTGGCGCGATGGCTTGGCGCACTGTACGAGCTGATGAGCGAGACAGTCTTTTGCATCCGTGGTTCGAACCCCGGGTGATGACGTCTTTTGCCGATCTTTTACAGCGAGTGCCTACATGGGGAGCTTTAAGTATTAGTTAATCGGCCTAATATCTCAGTCCATACAGTGGCGCGTTGGCTTGGCGCACTGTACGAGCTGATGAGCGAGACAGTCTTTTGCATCCGTGGTTCGAACCACGGGTGATGACGTCTTTTGCCGGTCTTTTACAGCGAGTGCCTAAATGGGGAGCTTTAAGTATTAGTTAATCGGCCTAATATCTCAGTCCATACAGTGGCGCGATGGCTTGGCGCACTGTACGAGCTGATGAGCGAGACAGTCTTTTGCATCCGTGGTTCGAACCACGGGTGATGACGTCTTTTGCCGGTCTTTTACAGCGAGTGCCTACATGGGGAGCTTTAAGTATTAGTTAATCGGCCTAATATCTGAGTCCATACAGTGGCGCGTTGGCTTGGCGCACTGTACGAGCTGATGAGCGAGACAGTCTTTTGCATCCGTGGTTCGAACCCCGGGTGATGACGTCTTTTGCCGATCTTTTACAGCGAGTGCCTACATGGGGAGCTTTAAGTATTAGTTAATCGGCCTAATATCTGAGTCCATACAGTGGCGCGTTGGCTTGGCGCACTGTACGAGCTGATGAGCGAGACAGTCTTTTGCATCCGTGGTTCGAACCCCGGGTGATGACGTCTTTTGCCGGTCTTTTACAGCGAGTGCCTAAATGGGGAGCTTTAAGTATTAGTTAATCGGCCTAATATCTCAGTCCATACAGTGGCGCGATGGCTTGGCGCACTGTACGAGCTGATGAGCGAGACAGTCTTTTGCATCCGTGGTTCGAACCACGGGTGATGACGTCTTTTGCCGATCTTTTACAGCGAGTGCCTACATGGGGAGCTTTAAGTATTAGTTAATCGGCCTAATATCTGAGTCCATACAGTGGCGCGTTGGCTTGGCGCACTGTACGAGCTGATGAGCGAGACAGTCTTTTGCATCCGTGGTTCGAACCCCGGGTGATGACGTCTTTTGCCGATCTTTTACAGCGAGTGCCTACATGGGGAGCTTTAAGTATTAGTTAATCGGCCTAATATCTGAGTCCATACAGTGGCGCGTTGGCTTGGCGCACTGTACGAGCTGATGAGCGAGACAGTCTTTTGCATCCGTGGTTCGAACCCCGGGTGATGACGTCTTTTGCCGATCTTTTACAGCGAGTGCCTACATGGGGAGCTTTAAGTATTAGTTAATCGGCCTAATATCTCAGTCCATACAGTGGCGCGTTGGCTTGGCGCACTGTACGAGCTGATGAGCGAGACAGTCTTTTGCATCCGTGGTTCGAACCCCGGGTGATGACGTCTTTTGCCGGTCTTTTACAGCGAGTGCCTAAATGGGGAGCTTTAAGTATTAGTTAATCGGCCTAATATCTCAGTCCATACAGTGGCGCGATGGCTTGGCGCACTGTACGAGCTGATGAGCGAGACAGTCTTTTGCATCCGTGGTTCGAACCCCGGGTGATGACGTCTTTTGCCGGTCTTTTACAGCGAGTGCCTACATGGGGAGCTTTAAGTATTAGTTAATCGGCCTAATATCTCAGTCCATACAGTGGCGCGTTGGCTTGGCGCACTGTACGAGCTGATGAGCGAGACAGTCTTTTGCATCCGTGGTTCGAACCCCGGGTGATGACGTCTTTTGCCGGTCTTTTACAGCGAGTGCCTAAATGGGGAGCTTTAAGTATTAGTTAATCGGCCTAATATCTCAGTCCATACAGTGGCGCGATGGCTTGGCGCACTGTACGAGCTGATGAGCGAGACAGTCTTTTGCATCCGTGGTTCGAACCCCGGGTGATGACGTCTTTTGCCGATCTTTTACAGCGAGTGCCTACATGGGGAGCTTTAAGTATTAGTTAATCGGCCTAATATCTGAGTCCATACAGTGGCGCGTTGGCTTGGCGCACTGTACGAGCTGATGAGCGAGACAGTGTTTTGCATCCGTGGTTCGAACCCCGGGTGATGACGTCTTTTGCCGATCTTTTACAGCGAGTGCCTACATGGGGAGCTTTAAGTATTAGTTAATCGGCCTAATATCTCAGTCCATACAGTGGCGCGTTGGCTTGGCGCACTGTACGAGCTGATGAGCGAGACAGTCTTTTGCATCCGTGGTTCGAACCCCGGGTGATGACGTCTTTTGCCGGTCTTTTACAGCGAGTGCCTAAATGGGGAGCTTTAAGTATTAGTTAATCGGCCTAATATCTCAGTCCATACAGTGGCGCGATGGCTTGGCGCACTGTACGAGCTGATGAGCGAGACAGTCTTTTGCATCCGTGGTTCGAACCCCGGGTGATGACGTCTTTTGCCGGTCTTTTACAGCGAGTGCCTACATGGGGAGCTTTAAGTATTAGTTAATCGGCCTAATATCTGAGTCCATACAGTGGCGCGTTGGCTTGGCGCACTGTACGAGCTGATGAGCGAGACAGTCTTTTGCATCCGTGGTTCGAACCCCGGGTGATGACGTCTTTTGCCGGTCTTTTACAGCGAGTGCCTAAATGGGGAGCTTTAAGTATTAGTTAATCGGCCTAATATCTCAGTCCATACAGTGGCGCGATGGCTTGGCGCACTGTACGAGCTGATGAGCGAGACAGTCTTTTGCATCCGTGGTTCGAACCCCGGGTGATGACGTCTTTTGCCGATCTTTTACAGCGAGTGCCTACATGGGGAGCTTTAAGTATTAGTTAATCGGCCTAATATCTGAGTCCATACAGTGGCGCGTTGGCTTGGCGCACTGTACGAGCTGATGAGCGAGACAGTCTTTTGCATCCGTGGTTCGAACCCCGGGTGATGACGTCTTTTGCCGATCTTTTACAGCGAGTGCCTACATGGGGAGCTTTAAGTATTAGTTAATCGGCCTAATATCTCAGTCCATACAGTGGCGCGTTGGCTTGGCGCACTGTACGAGCTGATGAGCGAGACAGTCTTTTGCATCCGTGGTTCGAACCCCGGGTGATGACGTCTTTTGCCGATCTTTTACAGCGAGTGCCTACATGGGGAGCTTTAAGTATTAGTTAATCGGCCTAATATCTCAGTCCATACAGTGGCGCGTTGGCTTGGCGCACTGTACGAGCTGATGAGCGAGACAGTCTTTTGCATCCGTGGTTCGAACCCCGGGTGATGACGTCTTTTGCCGGTCTTTTACAGCGAGTGCCTAAATGGGGAGCTTTAAGTATTAGTTAATCGGCCTAATATCTCAGTCCATACAGTGGCGCGTTGGCTTGGCGCACTGTACGAGCTGATGAGCGAGACAGTCTTTTGCATCCGTGGTTCGAACCCCGGGTGATGACGTCTTTTGCCGATCTTTTACAGCGAGTGCCTACATGGGGAGCTTTAAGTATTAGTTAATCGGCCTAATATCTCAGTCCATACAGTGGCGCGATGGCTTGGCGCACTGTACGAGCTGATGAGCGAGACAGTCTTTTGCATCCGTGGTTCGAACCCCGGGTGATGACGTCTTTTGCCGATCTTTTACAGCGAGTGCCTACATGGGGAGCTTTAAGTATTAGTTAATCGGCCTAATATCTCAGTCCATACAGTGGCGCGTTGGCTTGGCGCACTGTACGAGCTGATGAGCGAGACAGTCTTTTGCATCCGTGGTTCGAACCCCGGGTGATGACGTCTTTTGCCGGTCTTTTACAGCGAGTGCCTACATGGGGAGCTTTAAGTATTAGTTAATCGGCCTAATATCTGAGTCCATACAGTGGCGCGTTGGCTTGGCGCACTGTACGAGCTGATGAGCGAGACAGTCTTTTGCATCCGTGGTTCGAACCCCGGGTGATGACGTCTTTTGCCGGTCTTTTACAGCGAGTGCCTAAATGGGGAGCTTTAAGTATTAGTTAATCGGCCTAATATCTCAGTCCATACAGTGGCGCGATGGCTTGGCGCACTGTACGAGCTGATGAGCGAGACAGTCTTTTGCATCCGTGGTTCGAACCCCGGGTGATGACGTCTTTTGCCGATCTTTTACAGCGAGTGCCTACATGGGGAGCTTTAAGTATTAGTTAATCGGCCTAATATCTCAGTCCATACAGTGGCGCGTTGGCTTGGCGCACTGTACGAGCTGATGAGCGAGACAGTCTTTTGCATCCGTGGTTCGAACCCCGGGTGATGACGTCTTTTGCCGATCTTTTACAGCGAGTGCCTACATGGGGAGCTTTAAGTATTAGTTAATCGGCCTAATATCTCAGTCCATACAGTGGCGCGATGGCTTGGCGCACTGTACGAGCTGATGAGCGAGACAGTCTTTTGCATCCGTGGTTCGAACCCCGGGTGATGACGTCTTTTGCCGGTCTTTTACAGCGAGTGCCTAAATGGGGAGCTTTAAGTATTAGTTAATCGGCCTAATATCTCAGTCCATACAGTGGCGCGATGGCTTGGCGCACTGTACGAGCTGATGAGCGAGACAGTCTTTTGCATCCGTGGTTCGAACCCCGGGTGATGACGTCTTTTGCCGGTCTTTTACAGCGAGTGCCTAAATGGGGAGCTTTAAGTATTAGTTAATCGGCCTAATATCTCAGTCCATACAGTGGCGCGATGGCTTGGCGCACTGTACGAGCTGATGAGCGAGACAGTCTTTTGCATCCGTGGTTCGAACCCCGGGTGATGACGTCTTTTGCCGGTCTTTTACAGCGAGTGCCTAAATGGGGAGCTTTAAGTATTAGTTAATCGGCCTAATATCTCAGTCCATACAGTGGCGCGATGGCTTGGCGCACTGTACGAGCTGATGAGCGAGACAGTCTTTTGCATCCGTGGTTCGAACCCCGGGTGATGACGTCTTTTGCCGGTCTTTTACAGCGAGTGCCTACATGGGGAGCTTTAAGTATTAGTTAATCGGCCTAATATCTCAGTCCATACAGTGGCGCGATGGCTTGGCGCACTGTACGAGCTGATGAGCGAGACAGTCTTTTGCATCCGTGGTTCGAACCCCGGGTGATGACGTCTTTTGCCGGTCTTTTACAGCGAGTGCCTAAATGGGGAGCTTTAAGTATTAGTTAATCGGCCTAATATCTCAGTCCATACAGTGGCGCGTTGGCTTGGCGCACTGTACGAGCTGATGAGCGAGACAGTCTTTTGCATCCGTGGTTCGAACCCCGGGTGATGACGTCTTTTGCCGGTCTTTTACAGCGAGTGCCTAAATGGGGAGCTTTAAGTATTAGTTAATCGGCCTAATATCTCAGTCCATACAGTGGCGCGATGGCTTGGCGCACTGTACGAGCTGATGAGCGAGACAGTCTTTTGCATCCGTGGTTCGAACCCCGGGTGATGACGTCTTTTGCCGGTCTTTTACAGCGAGTGCCTAAATGGGGAGCTTTAAGTATTAGTTAATCGGCCTAATATCTCAGTCCATACAGTGGCGCGATGGCTTGGCGCACTGTACGAGCTGATGAGCGAGACAGTCTTTTGCATCCGTGGTTCGAACCCCGGGTGATGACGTCTTTTGCCGATCTTTTACAGCGAGTGCCCACATGGGGAGCTTTAAGTATTAGTTAATCGGCCTAATATCTCAGTCCATACAGTGGCGCGTTGGCTTGGCGCACTGTACGAGCTGATGAGCGAGACAGTCTTTTGCATCCGTGGTTCGAACCCCGGGTGATGACGTCTTTTGCCGGTCTTTTACAGCGAGTGCCTAAATGGGGAGCTTTAAGTATTAGTTAATCGGCCTAATATCTCAGTCCATACAGTGGCGCGATGGCTTGGCGCACTGTACGAGCTGATGAGCGAGACAGTCTTTTGCATCCGTGGTTCGAACCCCGGGTGATGACGTCTTTTGCCGATCTTTTACAGCGAGTGCCTACATGGGGAGCTTTAAGTATTAGTTAATCGGCCTAATATCTCAGTCCATACAGTGGCGCGTTGGCTTGGCGCACTGTACGAGCTGATGAGCGAGACAGTCTTTTGCATCCGTGGTTCGAACCCCGGGTGATGACGTCTTTTGCCGGTCTTTTACAGCGAGTGCCTAAATGGGGAGCTTTAAGTATTAGTTAATCGGCCTAATATCTCAGTCCATACAGTGGCGCGATGGCTTGGCGCACTGTACGAGCTGATGAGCGAGACAGTCTTTTGCATCCGTGGTTCGAACCCCGGGTGATGACGTCTTTTGCCGATCTTTTACAGCGAGTGCCTACATGGGGAGCTTTAAGTATTAGTTAATCGGCCTAATATCTCAGTCCATACAGTGGCGCGTTGGCTTGGCGCACTGTACGAGCTGATGAGCGAGACAGTCTTTTGCATCCGTGGTTCGAACCCCGGGTGATGACGTCTTTTGACGGTCTTTTACAGCGAGTGCCTAAATGGGGAGCTTTAAGTATTAGTTAATCGGCCTAATATCTCAGTCCATACAGTGGCGCGATGGCTTGGCGCACTGTACGAGCTGATGAGCGAGACAGTCTTTTGCATCCGTGGTTCGAACCCCGGGTGATGACGTCTTTTGCCGGTCTTTTACAGCGAGTGCCTACATGGGGAGCTTTAAGTATTAGTTAATCGGCCTAATATCTCAGTCCATACAGTGGCGCGTTGGCTTGGCGCACTGTACGAGCTGATGAGCGAGACAGTCTTTTGCATCCGTGGTTCGAACCCCGGGTGATGACGTCTTTTGCCGGTCTTTTACAGCGAGTGCCTAAATGGGGAGCTTTAAGTATTAGTTAATCGGCCTAATATCTCAGTCCATACAGTGGCGCGTTGGCTTGGCGCACTGTACGAGCTGATGAGCGAGACAGTCTTTTGCATCCGTGGTTCGAACCCCGGGTGATGACGTCTTTTGCCGGTCTTTTACAGCGAGTGCCTAAATGGGGAGCTTTAAGTATTAGTTAATCGGCCTAATATCTCAGTCCATACAGTGGCGCGTTGGCTTGGCGCACTGTACGAGCTGATGAGCGAGACAGTCTTTTGCATCCGTGGTTCGAACCCCGGGTGATGACGTCTTTTGCCGATCTTTTACAGCGAGTGCCTACATGGGGAGCTTTAAGTATTAGTTAATCGGCCTAATATCTCAGTCCATACAGTGGCGCGTTGGCTTGGCGCACTGTACGAGCTGATGAGCGAGACAGTCTTTTGCATCCGTGGTTCGACGTCTTTTGCCGGTCTTTTACAGCGAGTGCCTAAATGGGGAGCTTTAAGTATTAGTTAATCGGCCTAATATCTCAGTCCATACAGTGGCGCGATGGCTTGGCGCACTGTACGAGCTGATGAGCGAGACAGTCTTTTGCATCCGTGGTTCGAACTCCGGGTGATGACGTCTTTTGCCGATCTTTTACAGCGAGTGCCTACATGGGGAGCTTTAAGTATTAGTTAATCGGCCTAATATCTCAGTCCATACAGTGGCGCGTTGGCTTGGCGCACTGTACGAGCTGATGAGCGAGACAGTCTTTTGCATCCGTGGTTCGAACCCCGGGTGATGACGTCTTTTGCCGGTCTTTTACAGCGAGTGCCTAAATGGGGAGCTTTAAGTATTAGTTAATCGGCCTAATATCTCAGTCCATACAGTGGCGCGATGGCTTGGCGCACTGTACGAGCTGATGAGCGAGACAGTCTTTTGCATCCGTGGTTCGAACCCCGGGTGATGACGTCTTTTGCCGATCTTTTACAGCGAGTGCCTACATGGGGAGCTTTAAGTATTAGTTAATCGGCCTAATATCTGAGTCCATACAGTGGCGCGTTGGCTTGGCGCACTGTACGAGCTGATGAGCGAGACAGTCTTTTGCATCCGTGGTTCGAACCCCGGGTGATGACGTCTTTTGCCGGTCTTTTACAGCGAGTGCCTAAATGGGGAGCTTTAAGTATTAGTTAATCGGCCTAATATCTCAGTCCATACAGTGGCGCGATGGCTTGGCGCACTGTACGAGCTGATGAGCGAGACAGTCTTTTGCATCCGTGGTTCGAACCCCGGGTGATGACGTCTTTTGCCGATCTTTTACAGCGAGTGCCTACATGGGGAGCTTTAAGTATTAGTTAATCGGCCTAATATCTGAGTCCATACAGTGGCGCGTTGGCTTGGCGCACTGTACGAGCTGATGAGCGAGACAGTCTTTTGCATCCGTGGTTCGAACCCCGGGTGATGACGTCTTTTGCCGATCTTTTACAGCGAGTGCCTACATGGGGAGCTTTAAGTATTAGTTAATCGGCCTAATATCTCAGTCCATACAGTGGCGCGTTGGCTTGGCGCACTGTACGAGCTGATGAGCGAGACAGTCTTTTGCATCCGTGGTTCGAACCCCGGGTGATGACGTCTTTTGCCGGTCTTTTACAGCGAGTGCCTAAATGGGGAGCTTTAAGTATTAGTTAATCGGCCTAATATCTCAGTCCATACAGTGGCGCGTTGGCTTGGCGCACTGTACGAGCTGATGAGCGAGACAGTCTTTTGCATCCGTGGTTCGAACCCCGGGTGATGACGTCTTTTGCCGGTCTTTTACAGCGAGTGCCTAAATGGGGAGCTTTAAGTATTAGTTAATCGGCCTAATATCTCAGTCCATACAGTGGCGCGTTGGCTTGGCGCACTGTACGAGCTGATGAGCGAGACAGTCTTTTGCATCCGTGGTTCGAACCCCGGGTGATGACGTCTTTTGCCGGTCTTTTACAGCGAGTGCCTAAATGGGGAGCTTTAAGTATTAGTTAATCGGCCTAATATCTCAGTCCATACAGTGGCGCGATGGCTTGGCGCACTGTACGAGCTGATGAGCGAGACAGTCTTTTGCATCCGTGGTTCGAACTCCGGGTGATGACGTCTTTTGCCGGTCTTTTACAGCGAGTGCCTACATGGGGAGCTTTAAGTATTAGTTAATCGGCCTAATATCTCAGTCCATACAGTGGCGCGTTGGCTTGGCGCACTGTACGAGCTGATGAGCTAGACAGTCTTTTGCATCCGTGGTTCGAACCCCGGGTGATGACGTCTTTTGCCGGTCTTTTACAGCGAGTGCCTAAATGGGGAGCTTTAAGTATTAGTTAATCGGCCTAATATCTCAGTCCATACAGTGGCGCGATGGCTTGGCGCACTGTACGAGCTGATGAGCGAGACAGTCTTTTGCATCCGTGGTTCGAACCCCGGGTGATGACGTCTTTTGCCGATCTTTTACAGCGAGTGCCTAAATGGGGAGCTTTAAGTATTAGTTAATCGGCCTAATATCTCAGTCCATACAGTGGCGCGATGGCTTGGCGCACTGTACGAGCTGATGAGCGAGACAGTCTTTTGCATCCGTGGTTCGAACCCCGGGTGATGACGTCTTTTGCCGATCTTTTACAGCGAGTGCCTAAATGGGGAGCTTTAAGTATTAGTTAATCGGCCTAATATCTCAGTCCATACAGTGGCGCGATGGCTTGGCGCACTGTACGAGCTGATGAGCGAGACAGTCTTTTGCATCCGTGGTTCGAACCCCGGGTGATGACGTCTTTTGCCGATCTTTTACAGCGAGTGCCTAAATGGGGAGCTTTAAGTATTAGTTAATCGGCCTAATATCTCAGTCCATACAGTGGCGCGATGGCTTGGCGCACTGTACGAGCTGATGAGCGAGACAGTCTTTTGCATCCGTGGTTCGAACCCCGGGTGATGACGTCTTTTGCCGATCTTTTACAGCGAGTGCCTAAATGGGGAGCTTTAAGTATTAGTTAATCGGCCTAATATCTCAGTCCATACAGTGGCGCGTTGGCTTGGCGCACTGTACGAGCTGATGAGCGAGACAGTCTTTTGCATCCGTGGTTCGAACCCCGGGTGATGACGTCTTTTGCCGATCTTTTACAGCGAGTGCCTACATGGGGAGCTTTAAGTATTAGTTAATCGGCCTAGTATCTGAGTCAATACAGTGGCGCGTTGGCTTGGCGCACTGTACGAGCTGATGAGCGAGACAGTCTTTTGCATCCGTGGTTCGAACCCCGGGTGATGACGTCTTTTGCCGATCTTTTACAGCGAGTGCCTACATGGGGAGCTTTAAGTATTAGTTAATCGGCCTAGTATCTGAGTCAATACAGTGGCGCGTTGGCTTGGCGCACTGTACGAGCTGATGAGCGAGACAGTCTTTTGCATCCGTGGTTCGAACCCCGGGTGATGACGTCTTTTGCCGATCTTTTACAGCGAGTGCCTACATGGGGAGCTTTAAGTATTAGTTAATCGGCCTAATATCTCAGTCCATACAGTGGCGCGTTGGCTTGGCGCACTGTACGAGCTGATGAGCGAGACAGTCTTTTGCATCCGTGGTTCGAACCCCGGGTGATGACGTCTTTTGCCGGTCTTTTACAGCGAGTGCCTAAATGGGGAGCTTTAAGTATTAGTTAATCGGCCTAATATCTCAGTCCATACAGTGGCGCGATGGCTTGGCGCACTGTACGAGCTGATGAGCGAGACAGTCTTTTGCATCCGTGGTTCGAACCCCGGGTGATGACGTCTTTTGCCGGTCTTTTACAGCGAGTGCCTACATGGGGAGCTTTAAGTATTAGTTAATCGGCCTAATATCTCAGTCCATACAGTGGCGCGTTGGCTTGGCGCACTGTACGAGCTGATGAGCGAGACAGTCTTTTGCATCCGTGGTTCGAACCCCGGGTGATGACGTCTTTTGCCGGTCTTTTACAGCGAGTGCCTAAATGGGGAGCTTTAAGTATTAGTTAATCGGCCTAATATCTCAGTCCATACAGTGGCGCGATGGCTTGGCGCACTGTACGAGCTGATGAGCGAGACAGTCTTTTGCATCCGTGGTTCGAACCCCGGGTGATGACGTCTTTTGCCGATCTTTTACAGCGAGTGCCTACATGGGGAGCTTTAAGTATTAGTTAATCGGCCTAATATCTCAGTCCATACAGTGGCGCGTTGGCTTGGCGCACTGTACAAGCTGATGAGCGAGACAGTCTTTTGCATCCGTGGTTCGAACCCCGGGTGATGACGTCTTTTGCCGGTCTTTTACAGCGAGTGCCTAAATGGGGAGCTTTAAGTATTAGTTAATCGGCCTAATATCTCAGTCCATACAGTGGCGCGATGGCTTGGCGCACTGTACGAGCTGATGAGCGAGACAGTCTTTTGCATCCGTGGTTCGAACCCCGGGTGATGACGTCTTTTGCCGATCTTTTACAGCGAGTGCCTACATGGGGAGCTTTAAGTATTAGTTAATCGGCCTAATATCTCAGTCCATACAGTGGCGCGTTGGCTTGGCGCACTGTACGAGCTGATGAGCGAGACAGTCTTTTGCATCCGTGGTTCGAACCCCGGGTGATGACGTCTTTTGCCGGTCTTTTACAGCGAGTGCCTACATGGGGAGCTTTAAGTATTAGTTAATCGGCCTAATATCTGAGTCCATACAGTGGCGCGATGGCTTGGCGCACTGTACGAGCTGATGAGCGAGACAGTCTTTTGCATCCGTGGTTCGAACCCCGGGTGATGACGTCTTTTGCCGATCTTTTACAGCGAGTGCCTACATGGGGAGCTTTAAGTATTAGTTAATCGGCCTAATATCTGAGTCCATACAGTGGCGCGTTGGCTTGGCGCACTGTACGAGCTGATGAGCGAGACAGTCTTTTGCATCCGTGGTTCGAACCCCGGGTGATGACGTCTTTTGCCGATCTTTTACAGCGAGTGCCTACATGGGGAGCTTTAAGTATTAGTTAATCGGCCTAATATCTCAGTCCATACAGTGGCGCGTTGGCTTGGCGCACTGTACGAGCTGATGAGCGAGACAGTCTTTTGCATCCGTGGTTCGAACCCCGGGTGATGACGTCTTTTGCCGGTCTTTTACAGCGAGTGCCTAAATGGGGAGCTTTAAGTATTAGTTAATCGGCCTAATATCTCAGTCCATACAGTGGCGCGATGGCTTGGCGCACTGTACGAGCTGATGAGCGAGACAGTCTTTTGCATCCGTGGTTCGAACCCCGGGTGATGACGTCTTTTGCCGATCTTTTACAGCGAGTGCCTACATGGGGAGCTTTAAGTATTAGTTAATCGGCCTAATATCTCAGTCCATACAGTGGCGCGTTGGCTTGGCGCACTGTACGAGCTGATGAGCGAGACAGTCTTTTGCATCCGTGGTTCGAACCCCGGGTGATGACGTCTTTTGCCGGTCTTTTACAGCGAGTGCCTACATGGGGAGCTTTAAGTATTAGTTAATCGGCCTAATATCTCAGTCCATACAGTGGCGCGATGGCTTGGCGCACTGTACGAGCTGATGAGCGAGACAGTCTTTTGCATCCGTGGTTCGAACCCCGGGTGATGACGTCTTTTGCCGGTCTTTTACAGCGAGTGCCTACATGGGGAGCTTTAAGTATTAGTTAGTCGGCCTAATATCTCAGTCCATACAGTGGCGCGATGGCTTGGCGCACTGTACGAGCTGATGAGCGAGACAGTCTTTTGCATCCGTGGTTCGAACCCCGGGTGATGACGTCTTTTGCCGATCTTTTACAGCGAGTGCCTACATGGGGAGCTTTAAGTATTAGTTAATCGGCTTAATATCTCAGTCCATACAGTGGCGCGTTGGCTTGGCGCACTGTACGAGCTGATGAGCGAGACAGTCTTTTGCATCCGTGGTTCGAACCCCGGGTGATGACGTCTTTTGCCGATCTTTTACAGCGAGTGCCTACATGGGGAGCTTTAAGTATTAGTTAATCGGCCTAATATCTCAGTCCATACAGTGGCGCGTTGGCTTGGCGCACTGTACGAGCTGATGAGCGAGACAGTCTTTTGCATCCGTGGTTCGAACCCCGGGTGATGACGTCTTTTGCCGGTCTTTTACAGCGAGTGCCTAAATGGGGAGCTTTAAGTATTAGTTAATCGGCCTAATATCTCAGTCCATACAGTGGCGCGTTGGCTTGGCGCACTGTACGAGCTGATGAGCGAGACAGTCTTTTGCATCCGTGGTTCGACCCCCGGGTGATGACGTCTTTTGCCGGTCTTTTACAGCGAGTGCCTAAATGGGGAGCTTTAAGTATTAGTTAATCGGCCTAATATCTCAGTCCATACAGTGGCGCGTTGGCTTGGCGCACTGTACGAGCTGATGAGCGAGACAGTCTTTTGCATCCGTGGTTCGAACCCCGGGTGATGACGTCTTTTGCCGATCTTTTACAGCGAGTGCCTAAATGGGGAGTTTTAAGTATTAGTTAATCGGCCTAATATCTCAGTCCATACAGTGGCGCGATGGCTTGGCGCACTGTACGAGCTGATGAGCGAGACAGTCTTTTGCATCCGTGGTTCGAACCCCGGGTGATGACGTCTTTTGCCGGTCTTTTACAGCGAGTGCCTAAATGGGGAGCTTTAAGTATTAGTTAATCGGCCTAATATCTCAGTCCATACAGTGGCGCGATGGCTTGGCGCACTGTACGAGCTGATGAGCGAGACAGTCTTTTGCATCCGTGGTTCGAACCCCGGGTGATGACGTCTTTTGCCGATCTTTTACAGCGAGTGCCTACATGGGGAGCTTTAAGTATTAGTTAATCGGCCTAATATCTCAGTCCATACAGTGGCGCGATGGCTTGGCGCACTGTACGAGCTGATGAGCGAGACAGTCTTTTGCATCCGTGGTTCGAACCCCGGGTGATGACGTCTTTTGCCGATCTTTTACAGCGAGTGCCTACATGGGGAGCTTTAAGTATTAGTTAATCGGCCTAATATCTCAGTCCATACAGTGGCGCGATGGCTTGGCGCACTGTACGAGCTGATGAGCGAGACAGTCTTTTGCATCCGTGGTTCGAACCCCGGGTGATGACGTCTTTTGCCGATCTTTTACAGCGAGTGCCTACATGGGGAGCTTTAAGTATTAGTTAATCGGCCTAATATCTCAGTCCATACAGTGGCGCGTTGGCTTGGCGCACTGTACGAGCTGATGAGCGAGACAGTCTTTTGCATCCGTGGTTCGAACCCCGGGTGATGACGTCTTTTGCCGGTCTTTTACAGCGAGTGCCTAAATGGGGAGCTTTAAGTATTAGTTAATCGGCCTAATATCTCAGTCCATACAGTGGCGCGATGGCTTGGCGCACTGTACGAGCTGATGAGCGAGACAGTCTTTTGCATCCGTGGTTCGAACCCCGGGTGATGACGTCTTTTGCCGATCTTTTACAGCGAGTGCCTACATGGGGAGCTTTAAGTATTAGTTAATCGGCCTAATATCTCAGTCCATACAGTGGCGCGTTGGCTTGGCGCACTGTACGAGCTGATGAGCGAGACAGTCTTTTGCATCCGTGGTTCGAACCCCGGGTGATGACGTCTTTTGCCGGTCTTTTACAGCGAGTGCCTACATGGGGAGCTTTAAGTATTAGTTAATCGGCCTAATATCTCAGTCCATACAGTGGCGCGATGGCTTGGCGCACTGTACGAGCTGATGAGCGAGACAGTCTTTTGCATCCGTGGTTCGAACCCCGGGTGATGACGTCTTTTGCCGATCTTTTACAGCGAGTGCCTACATGGGGAGCTTTAAGTATTAGTTAATCGGCCTAATATCTCAGTCCATACAGTGGCGCGTTGGCTTGGCGCACTGTACGAGCTGATGAGCGAGACAGTCTTTTGCATCCGTGGTTCGAACCCCGGGTGATGACGTCTTTTGCCGGTCTTTTACAGCGAGTGCCTAAATGGGGAGCTTTAAGTATTAGTTAATCGGCCTAATATCTCAGTCCATACAGTGGCGCGATGGCTTGGCGCACTGTACGAGCTGATGAGCGAGACAGTCTTTTGCATCCGTGGTTCGAACCCCGGGTGATGACGTCTTTTGCCGATCTTTTACAGCGAGTGCCTACATGGGGAGCTTTAAGTATTAGTTAATCGGCCTAATATCTCAGTCCATACAGTGGCGCGTTGGCTTGGCGCACTGTACGAGCTGATGAGCGAGACAGTCTTTTGCATCCGTGGTTCGAACCCCGGGTGATGACGTCTTTTGCCGGTCTTTTACAGCGAGTGCCTACATGGGGAGCTTTAAGTATTAGTTAATCGGCCTAATATCTCAGTCCATACAGTGGCGCGATGGCTTGGCGCACTGTACGAGCTGATGAGCGAGACAGTCTTTTGCATCCGTGGTTCGAACCCCGGGTGATGACGTCTTTTGCCGGTCTTTTACAGCGAGTGCCTAAATGGGGAGCTTTAAGTATTAGTTAATCGGCCTAATATCTCAGTCCATACAGTGGCGCGATGGCTTGGCGCACTGTACGAGCTGATGAGCGAGACAGTCTTTTGCATCCGTGGTTCGAACCCCGGGTGATGACGTCTTTTGCCGATCTTTTACAGCGAGTGCCTACATGGGGAGCTTTAAGTATTAGTTAATCGGCCTAATATCTGAGTCCATACAGTGGCGCGTTGGCTTGGCGCACTGTACGAGCTGATGAGCGAGACAGTCTTTTGCATCCGTGGTTCGAACCCCGGGTGATGACGTCTTTTGCCGATCTTTTACAGCGAGTGCCTACATGGGGAGCTTTAAGTATTAGTTAATCGGCCTAATATCTGAGTCCATACAGTGGCGCGTTGGCTTGGCGCACTGTACGAGCTGATGAGCGAGACAGTCTTTTGCATCCGTGGTTCGAACCCCGGGTGATGACGTCTTTTGCCGATCTTTTACAGCGAGTGCCTACATGGGGAGCTTTAAGTATTAGTTAATCGGCCTAATATCTCAGTCCATACAGTGGCGCGTTGGCTTGGCGCACTGTACGAGCTGATGAGCGAGACAGTCTTTTGCATCCGTGGTTCGAACCCCGGGTGATGACGTCTTTTGCCGGTCTTTTACAGCGAGTGCCTAAATGGGGAGCTTTAAGTATTAGTTAATCGGCCTAATATCTCAGTCCATACAGTGGCGCGATGGCTTGGCGCACTGTACGAGCTGATGAGCGAGACAGTCTTTTGCATCCGTGGTTCGAACCCCGGGTGATGACGTCTTTTGCCGATCTTTTACAGCGAGTGCCTACATGGGGAGCTTTAAGTATTAGTTAATCGGCCTAATATCTCAGTCCATACAGTGGCGCGTTGGCTTGGCGCACTGTACGAGCTGATGAGCGAGACAGTCTTTTGCATCCGTGGTTCGAACCCCGGGTGATGACGTCTTTTGCCGATCTTTTACAGCGAGTGCCTACATGGGGAGCTTTAAGTATTAGTTAATCGGCCTAATATCTGAGTCCATACAGTGGCGCGTTGGCTTGGCGCACTGTACGAGCTGATGAGCGAGACAGACTTTTGCATCCGTGGTTCGAACCCCGGGTGATGACGTCTTTTGCCGATCTTTTACAGCGAGTGCCTACATGGGGAGCTTTAAGTATTAGTTAATCGGCCTAATATCTGAGTCCATACAGTGGCGCGTTGGCTTGGCGCACTGTACGAGCTGATGAGCGAGACAGTCTTTTGCATCCGTGGTTCGAACCCCGGGTGATGACGTCTTTTGTTGATCTTTTACAGCGAGTGCCTACATGGGGAGCTTTAAGTATTGGTTAATCGGCCTAATATCTCAGTCCATACAGTGGCGCGTTGGCTTGGCGCACTGTACGAGCTGATGAGCGAGACAGTCTTTTGCATCCGTGGTTCGAACCCCGGGTGATGACGTCTTTTGCCGGTCTTTTACAGCGAGTGCCTAAATGGGGAGCTTTAAGTATTAGTTAATCGGCCTAATATCTCAGTCCATACAGTTGCGCGATGGCTTGGCGCACTGTACGAGCTGATGAGCGAGACAGTCTTTTGCATCCGTGGTTCGAACCCCGGGTGATGACGTCTTTTGCCGATCTTTTACAGCGAGTGCCTACATGGGGAGCTTTAAGTATTAGTTAATCGGCCTAATATCTCAGTCCATACAGTGGCGCGTTGGCTTGGCGCACTGTACGAGCTGATGAGCGAGACAGTCTTTTGCATCCGTGGTTCGAACCCCGGGTGATGACGTCTTTTGCCGGTCTTTTACAGCGAGTGGCTAAATGGGGAGCTTTAAGTATTAGTTAATCGGCCTAATATCTCAGTCCATACAGTGGCGCGATGGCTTGGCGCACTGTACGAGCTGATGAGCGAGACAGTCTTTTGCATCCGTGGTTCGAACCCCGGGTGATGACGTCTTTTGCCGATCTTTTACAGCGAGTGCCTACATGGGGAGCTTTAAGTATTAGTTAATCGGCCTAATATCTCAGTCCATACAGTGGCGCGTTGGCTTGGCGCACTGTACGAGCTGATGAGCGAGACAGTCTTTTGCATCCGTGGTTCGAACCCCGGGTGATGACGTCTTTTGCCGGTCTTTTACAGCGAGTGCCTAAATGGGGAGCTTTAAGTATTAGTTAATCGGCCTAATATCTCAGTCCATACAGTGGCGCGATGGCTTGGCGCACTGTACGAGCTGATGAGCGAGACAGTCTTTTGCATCCGTGGTTCGAACCCCGGGTGATGACGTCTTTTGCCGATCTTTTACAGCGAGTGCCTACATGGGGAGCTTTAAGTATTAGTTAATCGGCCTAATATCTGAGTCCATACAGTGGCGCGTTGGCTTGGCGCACTGTACGAGCTGATGAGCGAGACAGTCTTTTGCATCCGTGGTTCGAACCCCGGGTGATGACGTCTTTTGCCGGTCTTTTACAGCGAGTGCCTAAATGGGGAGCTTTAAGTATTAGTTAATCGGCCTAATATCTCAGTCCATACAGTGGCGCGATGGCTTGGCGCACTGTACGAGCTGATGAGCGAGACAGTCTTTTGCATCCGTGGTTCGAACCCCGGGTGATGACGTCTTTTGCCGATCTTTTACAGCGAGTGCCTACATGGGGAGCTTTAAGTATTAGTTAATCGGCCTAATATCTGAGTCCATACAGTGGCGCGTTGGCTTGGCGCACTGTACGAGCTGATGAGCGAGACAGTCTTTTGCATCCGTGGTTCGAACCCCGGGTGATGACGTCTTTTGCCGGTCTTTTACAGCGAGTGCCTAAATGGGGAGCTTTAAGTATTAGTTAATCGGCCTAATATCTCAGTCCATACAGTGGCGCGATGGCTTGGCGCACTGTACGAGCTGATGAGCGAGACAGTCTTTTGCATCCGTGGTTCGAACCCCGGGTGATGACGTCTTTTGCCGATCTTTTACAGCGAGTGCCTACATGGGGAGCTTTAAGTATTAGTTAATCGGCCTAATATCTCAGTCCATACAGTGGCGCGTTGGCTTGGCGCACTGTACGAGCTGATGAGCGAGACAGTCTTTTGCATCCGTGGTTCGAACCCCGGGTGATGACGTCTTTTGCCGGTCTTTTACAGCGAGTGCCTAAATGGGGAGCTTTAAGTATTAGTTAATCGGCCTAATATCTCAGTCCATACAGTGGCGCGATGGCTTGGCGCACTGTACGAGCTGATGAGCGAGACAGTCTTTTGCATCCGTGGTTCGAACCCCGGGTGATGACGTCTTTTGCCGATCTTTTACAGCGAGTGCCTACATGGGGAGCTTTAAGTATTAGTTAATCGGCCTAATATCTCAGTCCATACAGTGGCGCGTTGGCTTGGCGCACTGTACGAGCTGATGAGCGAGACAGTCTTTTGCATCCGTGGTTCGAACCCCGGGTGATGACGTCTTTTGCCGGTCTTTTACAGCGAGTGCCTAAATGGGGAGCTTTAAGTATTAGTTAATCGGCCTAATATCTCAGTCCATACAGTGGCGCGATGGCTTGGCGCACTGTACGAGCTGATGAGCGAGACAGTCTTTTGCATCCGTGGTTCGAACCCCGGGTGATGACGTCTTTTGCCGGTCTTTTACAGCGAGTGCCTAAATGGGGAGCTTTAAGTATTAGTTAATCGGCCTAATATCTCAGTCCATACAGTGGCGCGATGGCTTGGCGCACTGTACGAGCTGATGAGCGAGACAGTCTTTTGCATCCGTGGTTCGAACCCCGGGTGATGACGTCTTTTGCCGATCTTTTACAGCGAGTGCCTACATGGGGAGCTTTAAGTATTAGTTAATCGGCCTAATATCTCAGTCCATACAGTGGCGCGTTGGCTTGGCGCACTGTACGAGCTGATGAGCGAGACAGTCTTTTGCATCCGTGGTTCGAACCCCGGGTGATGACGTCTTTTGCCGGTCTTTTACAGCGAGTGCCTACATGGGGAGCTTTAAGTATTAGTTAATCGGCCTAATATCTCAGTCCATACAGTGGCGCGATGGCTTGGCGCACTGTACGAGCTGATGAGCGAGACAGTCTTTTGCATCCGTGGTTCGAACCCCGGGTGATGACGTCTTTTGCCGATCTTTTACAGCGAGTGCCTACATGGGGAGCTTTAAGTATTAGTTAATCGGCCTAATATCTCAGTCCATACAGTGGCGCGTTGGCTTGGCGCACTGTACGAGCTGATGAGCGAGACAGTCTTTTGCATCCGTGGTTCGAACCCCGGGTGATGACGTCTTTTGCCGGTCTTTTACAGCGAGTGCCTAAATGGGGAGCTTTAAGTATTAGTTAATCGGCCTAATATCTCAGTCCATACAGTGGCGCGATGGCTTGGCGCACTGTACGAGCTGATGAGCGAGACAGTCTTTTGCATCCGTGGTTCGAACCCCGGGTGATGACGTCTTTTGCCGATCTTTTACAGCGAGTGCCTACATGGGGAGCTTTAAGTATTAGTTAATCGGCCTAATATCTGAGTCCATACAGTGGCGCGTTGGCTTGGCGCACTGTACGAGCTGATGAGCGAGACAGTCTTTTGCATCCGTGGTTCGAACCCCGGGTGATGACGTCTTTTGCCGGTCTTTTACAGCGAGTGCCTAAATGGGGAGCTTTAAGTATTAGTTAATCGGCCTAATATCTCAGTCCATACAGTGGCGCGATGGCTTGGCGCACTGTACGAGCTGATGAGCGAGACAGTCTTTTGCATCCGTGGTTCGAACCCCGGGTGATGACGTCTTTTGCCGATCTTTTACAGCGAGTGCCTACATGGGGAGCTTTAAGTATTAGTTAATCGGCCTAATATCTCAGTCCATACAGTGGCGCGTTGGCTTGGCGCACTGTACGAGCTGATGAGCGAGACAGTCTTTTGCATCCGTGGTTCGAACCCCGGGTGATGACGTCTTTTGCCGGTCTTTTACAGCGAGTGCCTAAATGGGGAGCTTTAAGTATTAGTTAATCGGCCTAATATCTCAGTCCATACAGTGGCGCGATGGCTTGGCGCACTGTACGAGCTGATGAGCGAGACAGTCTTTTGCATCCGTGGTTCGAACCCCGGGTGATGACGTCTTTTGCCGATCTTTTACAGCGAGTGCCTACATGGGGAGCTTTAAGTATTAGTTAATCGGCCTAATATCTCAGTCCATACAGTGGCGCGTTGGCTTGGCGCACTGTACGAGCTGATGAGCGAGACAGTCTTTTGCATCCGTGGTTCGAACCCCGGGTGATGACGTCTTTTGCCGGTCTTTTACAGCGAGTGCCTAAATGGGGAGCTTTAAGTATTAGTTAATCGGCCTAATATCTCAGTCCATACAGTGGCGCGATGGCTTGGCGCACTGTACGAGCTGATGAGCGAGACAGTCTTTTGCATCCGTGGTTCGAACCCCGGGTGATGACGTCTTTTGCCGATCTTTTACAGCGAGTGCCTACATGGGGAGCTTTAAGTATTAGTTAATCGGCCTAATATCTGAGTCCATACAGTGGCGCGTTGGCTTGGCGCACTGTACGAGCTGATGAGCGAGACAGTCTTTTGCATCCGTGGTTCGAACCCCGGGTGATGACGTCTTTTGCCGATCTTTTACAGCGAGTGCCTACATGGGGAGCTTTAAGTATTAGTTAATCGGCCTAATATCTGAGTCCATACAGTGGCGCGTTGGCTTGGCGCACTGTACGAGCTGATGAGCGAGACAGTCTTTTGCATCCGTGGTTCGAACCCCGGGTGATGACGTCTTTTGTTGATCTTTTACAGCGAGTGCCTACATGGGGAGCTTTAAGTATTGGTTAATCGGCCTAATATCTCAGTCCATACAGTGGCGCGTTGGCTTGGCGCACTGTACGAGCTGATGAGCGAGACAGTCTTTTGCATCCGTGGTTCGAACCCCGGGTGATGACGTCTTTTGCCGGTCTTTTACAGCGAGTGCCTAAATGGGGAGCTTTAAATATTGGTTAATCGGCCTAATATCTCAGTCCATACAGTTGCGCGATGGCTTGGCGCACTGTACGAGCTGATGAGCGAGACAGTCTTTTGCATCCGTGGTTCGAACCCCGGGTGATGACGTCTTTTGCCGATCTTTTACAGCGAGTGCCTACATGGGGAGCTTTAAGTATTAGTTAATCGGCCTAATATCTCAGTCCATACAGTGGCGCGTTGGCTTGGCGCACTGTACGAGCTGATGAGCGAGACAGTCTTTTGCATCCGTGGTTCGAACCCCGGGTGATGACGTCTTTTGCCGGTCTTTTACAGCGAGTGGCTAAATGGGGAGCTTTAAGTATTAGTTAATCGGCCTAATATCTCAGTCCATACAGTGGCGCGATGGCTTGGCGCACTGTACGAGCTGATGAGCGAGACAGTCTTTTGCATCCGTGGTTCGAACCCCGGGTGATGACGTCTTTTGCCGATCTTTTACAGCGAGTGCCTACATGGGGAGCTTTAAGTATTAGTTAATCGGCCTAATATCTCAGTCCATACAGTGGCGCGTTGGCTTGGCGCACTGTACGAGCTGATGAGCGAGACAGTCTTTTGCATCCGTGGTTCGAACCCCGGGTGATGACGTCTTTTGCCGGTCTTTTACAGCGAGTGCCTAAATGGGGAGCTTTAAGTATTAGTTAATCGGCCTAATATCTCAGTCCATACAGTGGCGCGATGGCTTGGCGCACTGTACGAGCTGATGAGCGAGACAGTCTTTTGCATCCGTGGTTCGAACCCCGGGTGATGACGTCTTTTGCCGATCTTTTACAGCGAGTGCCTACATGGGGAGCTTTAAGTATTAGTTAATCGGCCTAATATCTCAGTCCATACAGTGGCGCGTTGGCTTGGCGCACTGTACGAGCTGATGAGCGAGACAGTCTTTTGCATCCGTGGTTCGAACCCCGGGTGATGACGTCTTTTGCCGATCTTTTACAGCGAGTGCCTACATGGGGAGCTTTAAGTATTAGTTAATCGGCCTAATATCTCAGTCCATACAGTGGCGCGTTGGCTTGGCGCACTGTACGAGCTGATGAGCGAGACAGTCTTTTGCATCCGTGGTTCGAACCCCGGGTGATGACGTCTTTTGCTGGTCTTTTACAGCGAGTGCCTAAATGGGGAGCTTTAAGTATTAGTTAATCGGCCTAATATCTCAGTCCATACAGTGGCGCGATGGCTTGGCGCACTGTACGAGCTGATGAGCGAGACAGTCTTTTGCATCCGTGGTTCGAACCCCGGGTGATGACGTCTTTTGCCGATCTTTTACAGCGAGTGCCTACATGGGGAGCTTTAAGTATTAGTTAATCGGCCTAATATCTCAGTCCATACAGTGGCGCGTTGGCTTGGCGCACTGTACGAGCTGATGAGCGAGACAGTCTTTTGCATCCGTGGTTCGAACCCCGGGTGATGACGTCTTTTGCCGGTCTTTTACAGCGAGTGCCTAAATGGGGAGCTTTAAGTATTAGTTAATCGGCCTAATATCTCAGTCCATACAGTGGCGCGATGGCTTGGCGCACTGTACGAGCTGATGAGCGAGACAGTCTTTTGCATCCGTGGTTCGAACCCCGGGTGATGACGTCTTTTGCCGATCTTTTACAGCGAGTGCCTACATGGGGAGCTTTAAGTATTAGTTAATCGGCCTAATATCTCAGTCCATACAGTGGCGCGTTGGCTTGGCGCACTGTACGAGCTGATGAGCGAGACAGTCTTTTGCATCCGTGGTTCGAACCCCGGGTGATGACGTCTTTTGCCGGTCTTTTACAGCGAGTGCCTAAATGGGGAGCTTTAAGTATTAGTTAATCGGCCTAATATCTCAGTCCATACAGTGGCGCGATGGCTTGGCGCACTGTACGAGCTGATGAGCGAGACAGTCTTTTGCATCCGTGGTTCGAACCCCGGGTGATGACGTCTTTTGCCGATCTTTTACAGCGAGTGCCTACATGGGGAGCTTTAAGTATTAGTTAATCGGCCTAATATCTCAGTCCATACAGTGGCGCGTTGGCTTGGCGCACTGTACGAGCTGATGAGCGAGACAGTCTTTTGCATCCGTGGTTCGAACCCCGGGTGATGACGTCTTTTGCCGGTCTTTTACAGCGAGTGCCTAAATGGGGAGCTTTAAGTATTAGTTAATCGGCCTAATATCTCAGTCCATACAGTGGCGCGATGGCTTGGCGCACTGTACGAGCTGATGAGCGAGACAGTCTTTTGCATCCGTGGTTCGAACCCCGGGTGATGACGTCTTTTGCCGATCTTTTACAGCGAGTGCCTACATGGGGAGCTTTAAGTATTAGTTAATCGGCCTAATATCTCAGTCCATACAGTGGCGCGTTGGCTTGGCGCACTGTACGAGCTGATGAGCGAGACAGTCTTTTGCATCCGTGGTTCGAACCCCGGGTGATGACGTCTTTTGCCGGTCTTTTACAGCGAGTGCCTAAATGGGGAGCTTTAAGTATTAGTTAATCGGCCTAATATCTCAGTCCATACAGTGGCGCGATGGCTTGGCGCACTGTACGAGCTGATGAGCGAGACAGTCTTTTGCATCCGTGGTTCGAACCCCGGGTGATGACGTCTTTTGCCGATCTTTTACAGCGAGTGCCTACATGGGGAGCTTTAAGTATTAGTTAATCGGCCTAATATCTCAGTCCATACAGTGGCGCGTTGGCTTGGCGCACTGTACGAGCTGATGAGCGAGACAGTCTTTTGCATCCGTGGTTCGAACCCCGGGTGATGACGTCTTTTGCCGATCTTTTACAGCGAGTGCCTACATGGGGAGCTTTAAGTATTGGTTAATCGGCCTAATATCTCAGTCCATACAGTGGCGCGTTGGCTTGGCGCACTGTACGAGCTGATGAGCGAGACAGTCTTTTGCATCCGTGGTTCGAACCCCGGGTGATGACGTCTTTTGCCGATCTTTTACAGCGAGTGCCTACATGGGGAGCTTTAAGTATTGGTTAATCGGCCTAATATCTCAGTCCATACAGTGGCGCGTTGGCTTGGCGCACTGTACGAGCTGATGAGCGAGACAGTCTTTTGCATCCGTGGTTCGAACCCCGGGTGATGACGTCTTTTGCCGGTCTTTTACAGCGAGTGCCTAAATGGGGAGCTTTAAGTATTGGTTAATCGGCCTAATATCTCAGTCCATACAGTTGCGCGATGGCTTGGCGCACTGTACGAGCTGATGAGCGAGACAGTCTTTTGCATCCGTGGTTCGAACCCCGGGTGATGACGTCTTTTGCCGATCTTTTACAGCGAGTGCCTACATGGGGAGCTTTAAGTATTAGTTAATCGGCCTAATATCTCAGTCCATACAGTGGCGCGTTGGCTTGGCGCACTGTACGAGCTGATGAGCGAGACAGTCTTTTGCATCCGTGGTTCGAACCCCGGGTGATGACGTCTTTTGCCGGTCTTTTACAGCGAGTGGCTAAATGGGGAGCTTTAAGTATTAGTTAATCGGCCTAATATCTCAGTCCATACAGTGGCGCGATGGCTTGGCGCACTGTACGAGCTGATGAGCGAGACAGTCTTTTGCATCCGTGGTTCGAACCCCGGGTGATGACGTCTTTTGCCGATCTTTTACAGCGAGTGCCTACATGGGGAGCTTTAAGTATTAGTTAATCGGCCTAATATCTCAGTCCATACAGTGGCGCGTTGGCTTGGCGCACTGTACGAGCTGATGAGCGAGACAGTCTTTTGCATCCGTGGTTCGAACCCCGGGTGATGACGTCTTTTGCCGGTCTTTTACAGCGAGTGCCTAAATGGGGAGCTTTAAGTATTAGTTAATCGGCCTAATATCTCAGTCCATACAGTGGCGCGATGGCTTGGCGCACTGTACGAGCTGATGAGCGAGACAGTCTTTTGCATCCGTGGTTCGAACCCCGGGTGATGACGTCTTTTGCCGATCTTTTACAGCGAGTGCCTACATGGGGAGCTTTAAGTATTAGTTAATCGGCCTAATATCTCAGTCCATACAGTGGCGCGATGGCTTGGCGCACTGTACGAGCTGATGAGCGAGACAGTCTTTTGCATCCGTGGTTCGAACCCCGGGTGATGACGTCTTTTGCCGATCTTTTACAGCGAGTGCCTACATGGGGAGCTTTAAGTATTAGTTAATCGGCCTAATATCTCAGTCCATACAGTGGCGCGTTGGCTTGGCGCACTGTACGAGCTGATGAGCGAGACAGTCTTTTGCATCCGTGGTTCGAACCCCGGGTGATGACGTCTTTTGCCGATCTTTTACAGCGAGTGCCTACATGGGGAGCTTTAAGTATTAGTTAATCGGCCTAATATCTCAGTCCATACAGTGGCGCGTTGGCTTGGCGCACTGTACGAGCTGATGAGCGAGACAGTCTTTTGCATCCGTGGTTCGAACCCCGGGTGATGACGTCTTTTGCCGGTCTTTTACAGCGAGTGCCTAAATGGGGAGCTTTAAGTATTAGTTAATCGGCCTAATATCTCAGTCCATACAGTGGCGCGATGGCTTGGCGCACTGTACGAGCTGATGAGCGAGACAGTCTTTTGCATCCGTGGTTCGAACCCCGGGTGATGACGTCTTTTGCCGATCTTTTACAGCGAGTGCCTACATGGGGAGCTTTAAGTATTAGTTAATCGGCCTAATATCTCAGTCCATACAGTGGCGCGTTGGCTTGGCGCACTGTACGAGCTGATGAGCGAGACAGTCTTTTGCATCCGTGGTTCGAACCCCGGGTGATGACGTCTTTTGCCGGTCTTTTACAGCGAGTGCCTAAATGGGGAGCTTTAAGTATTAGTTAATCGGCCTAATATCTCAGTCCATACAGTGGCGCGATGGCTTGGCGCACTGTACGAGCTGATGAGCGAGACAGTCTTTTGCATCCGTGGTTCGAACCCCGGGTGATGACGTCTTTTGCCGATCTTTTACAGCGAGTGCCTACATGGGGAGCTTTAAGTATTAGTTAATCGGCCTAATATCTCAGTCCATACAGTGGCGCGTTGGCTTGGCGCACTGTACGAGCTGATGAGCGAGACAGTCTTTTGCATCCGTGGTTCGAACCCCGGGTGATGACGTCTTTTGCCGGTCTTTTACAGCGAGTGCCTAAATGGGGAGCTTTAAGTATTAGTTAATCGGCCTAATATCTCAGTCCATACAGTGGCGCGATGGCTTGGCGCACTGTACGAGCTGATGAGCGAGACAGTCTTTTGCATCCGTGGTTCGAACCCCGGGTGATGACGTCTTTTGCCGATCTTTTACAGCGAGTGCCTACATGGGGAGCTTTAAGTATTAGTTAATCGGCCTAATATCTCAGTCCATACAGTGGCGCGTTGGCTTGGCGCACTGTACGAGCTGATGAGCGAGACAGTCTTTTGCATCCGTGGTTCGAACCCCGGGTGATGACGTCTTTTGCCGGTCTTTTACAGCGAGTGCCTAAATGGGGAGCTTTAAGTATTAGTTAATCGGCCTAATATCTCAGTCCATACAGTGGCGCGATGGCTTGGCGCACTGTACGAGCTGATGAGCGAGACAGTCTTTTGCATCCGTGGTTCGAACCCCGGGTGATGACGTCTTTTGCCGATCTTTTACAGCGAGTGCCTACATGGGGAGCTTTAAGTATTAGTTAATCGGCCTAATATCTCAGTCCATACAGTGGCGCGTTGGCTTGGCGCACTGTACGAGCTGATGAGCGAGACAGTCTTTTGCATCCGTGGTTCGAACCCCGGGTGATGACGTCTTTTGCCGGTCTTTTACAGCGAGTGCCTAAATGGGGAGCTTTAAGTATTAGTTAATCGGCCTAATATCTCAGTCCATACAGTGGCGCGATGGCTTGGCGCACTGTACGAGCTGATGAGCGAGACAGTCTTTTGCATCCGTGGTTCGAACCCCGGGTGATGACGTCTTTTGCCGATCTTTTACAGCGAGTGCCTACATGGGGAGCTTTAAGTATTAGTTAATCGGCCTAATATCTCAGTCCATACAGTGGCGCGTTGGCTTGGCGCACTGTACGAGCTGATGAGCGAGACAGTCTTTTGCATCCGTGGTTCGAACCCCGGGTGATGACGTCTTTTGCCGGTCTTTTACAGCGAGTGCCTAAATGGGGAGCTTTAAGTATTAGTTAATCGGCCTAATATCTCAGTCCATACAGTGGCGCGATGGCTTGGCGCACTGTACGAGCTGATGAGCGAGACAGTCTTTTGCATCCGTGGTTCGAACCCCGGGTGATGACGTCTTTTGCCGATCTTTTACAGCGAGTGCCTACATGGGGAGCTTTAAGTATTAGTTAATCGGCCTAATATCTCAGTCCATACAGTGGCGCGTTGGCTTGGCGCACTGTACGAGCTGATGAGCGAGACAGTCTTTTGCATCCGTGGTTCGAACCCCGGGTGATGACGTCTTTTGCCGGTCTTTTACAGCGAGTGCCTAAATGGGGAGCTTTAAGTATTAGTTAATCGGCCTAATATCTCAGTCCATACAGTGGCGCGATGGCTTGGCGCACTGTACGAGCTGATGAGCGAGACAGTCTTTTGCATCCGTGGTTCGAACCCCGGGTGATGACGTCTTTTGCCGATCTTTTACAGCGAGTGCCTACATGGGGAGCTTTAAGTATTAGTTAATCGGCCTAATATCTCAGTCCATACAGTGGCGCGTTGGCTTGGCGCACTGTACGAGCTGATGAGCGAGACAGTCTTTTGCATCCGTGGTTCGAACCCCGGGTGATGACGTCTTTTGCCGGTCTTTTACAGCGAGTGCCTAAATGGGGAGCTTTAAGTATTAGTTAATCGGCCTAATATCTCAGTCCATACAGTGGCGCGATGGCTTGGCGCACTGTACGAGCTGATGAGCGAGACAGTCTTTTGCATCCGTGGTTCGAACCCCGGGTGATGACGTCTTTTGCCGATCTTTTACAGCGAGTGCCTACATGGGGAGCTTTAAGTATTAGTTAATCGGCCTAATATCTCAGTCCATACAGTGGCGCGTTGGCTTGGCGCACTGTACGAGCTGATGAGCGAGACAGTCTTTTGCATCCGTGGTTCGAACCCCGGGTGATGACGTCTTTTGCCGATCTTTTACAGCGAGTGCCTACATGGGGAGCTTTAAGTATTGGTTAATCGGCCTAATATCTCAGTCCATACAGTGGCGCGTTGGCTTGGCGCACTGTACGAGCTGATGAGCGAGACAGTCTTTTGCATCCGTGGTTCGAACCCCGGGTGATGACGTCTTTTGCCGATCTTTTACAGCGAGTGCCTACATGGGGAGCTTTAAGTATTGGTTAATCGGCCTAATATCTCAGTCCATACAGTGGCGCGTTGGCTTGGCGCACTGTACGAGCTGATGAGCGAGACAGTCTTTTGCATCCGTGGTTCGAACCCCGGGTGATGACGTCTTTTGCCGGTCTTTTACAGCGAGTGCCTAAATGGGGAGCTTTAAGTATTGGTTAATCGGCCTAATATCTCAGTCCATACAGTTGCGCGATGGCTTGGCGCACTGTACGAGCTGATGAGCGAGACAGTCTTTTGCATCCGTGGTTCGAACCCCGGGTGATGACGTCTTTTGCCGATCTTTTACAGCGAGTGCCTACATGGGGAGCTTTAAGTATTAGTTAATCGGCCTAATATCTCAGTCCATACAGTGGCGCGTTGGCTTGGCGCACTGTACGAGCTGATGAGCGAGACAGTCTTTTGCATCCGTGGTTCGAACCCCGGGTGATGACGTCTTTTGCCGGTCTTTTACAGCGAGTGGCTAAATGGGGAGCTTTAAGTATTAGTTAATCGGCCTAATATCTCAGTCCATACAGTGGCGCGATGGCTTGGCGCACTGTACGAGCTGATGAGCGAGACAGTCTTTTGCATCCGTGGTTCGAACCCCGGGTGATGACGTCTTTTGCCGATCTTTTACAGCGAGTGCCTACATGGGGAGCTTTAAGTATTAGTTAATCGGCCTAATATCTCAGTCCATACAGTGGCGCGTTGGCTTGGCGCACTGTACGAGCTGATGAGCGAGACAGTCTTTTGCATCCGTGGTTCGAACCCCGGGTGATGACGTCTTTTGCCGGTCTTTTACAGCGAGTGCCTAAATGGGGAGCTTTAAGTATTAGTTAATCGGCCTAATATCTCAGTCCATACAGTGGCGCGATGGCTTGGCGCACTGTACGAGCTGATGAGCGAGACAGTCTTTTGCATCCGTGGTTCGAACCCCGGGTGATGACGTCTTTTGCCGATCTTTTACAGCGAGTGCCTACATGGGGAGCTTTAAGTATTAGTTAATCGGCCTAATATCTCAGTCCATACAGTGGCGCGATGGCTTGGCGCACTGTACGAGCTGATGAGCGAGACAGTCTTTTGCATCCGTGGTTCGAACCCCGGGTGATGACGTCTTTTGCCGATCTTTTACAGCGAGTGCCTACATGGGGAGCTTTAAGTATTAGTTAATCGGCCTAATATCTCAGTCCATACAGTGGCGCGTTGGCTTGGCGCACTGTACGAGCTGATGAGCGAGACAGTCTTTTGCATCCGTGGTTCGAACCCCGGGTGATGACGTCTTTTGCCGATCTTTTACAGCGAGTGCCTACATGGGGAGCTTTAAGTATTAGTTAATCGGCCTAATATCTCAGTCCATACAGTGGCGCGTTGGCTTGGCGCACTGTACGAGCTGATGAGCGAGACAGTCTTTTGCATCCGTGGTTCGAACCCCGGGTGATGACGTCTTTTGCCGGTCTTTTACAGCGAGTGCCTAAATGGGGAGCTTTAAGTATTAGTTAATCGGCCTAATATCTCAGTCCATACAGTGGCGCGATGGCTTGGCGCACTGTACGAGCTGATGAGCGAGACAGTCTTTTGCATCCGTGGTTCGAACCCCGGGTGATGACGTCTTTTGCCGATCTTTTACAGCGAGTGCCTACATGGGGAGCTTTAAGTATTAGTTAATCGGCCTAATATCTCAGTCCATACAGTGGCGCGTTGGCTTGGCGCACTGTACGAGCTGATGAGCGAGACAGTCTTTTGCATCCGTGGTTCGAACCCCGGGTGATGACGTCTTTTGCCGGTCTTTTACAGCGAGTGCCTAAATGGGGAGCTTTAAGTATTAGTTAATCGGCCTAATATCTCAGTCCATACAGTGGCGCGATGGCTTGGCGCACTGTACGAGCTGATGAGCGAGACAGTCTTTTGCATCCGTGGTTCGAACCCCGGGTGATGACGTCTTTTGCCGATCTTTTACAGCGAGTGCCTACATGGGGAGCTTTAAGTATTAGTTAATCGGCCTAATATCTCAGTCCATACAGTGGCGCGTTGGCTTGGCGCACTGTACGAGCTGATGAGCGAGACAGTCTTTTGCATCCGTGGTTCGAACCCCGGGTGATGACGTCTTTTGCCGGTCTTTTACAGCGAGTGCCTAAATGGGGAGCTTTAAGTATTAGTTAATCGGCCTAATATCTCAGTCCATACAGTGGCGCGATGGCTTGGCGCACTGTACGAGCTGATGAGCGAGACAGTCTTTTGCATCCGTGGTTCGAACCCCGGGTGATGACGTCTTTTGCCGATCTTTTACAGCGAGTGCCTACATGGGGAGCTTTAAGTATTAGTTAATCGGCCTAATATCTCAGTCCATACAGTGGCGCGTTGGCTTGGCGCACTGTACGAGCTGATGAGCGAGACAGTCTTTTGCATCCGTGGTTCGAACCCCGGGTGATGACGTCTTTTGCCGGTCTTTTACAGCGAGTGCCTAAATGGGGAGCTTTAAGTATTAGTTAATCGGCCTAATATCTCAGTCCATACAGTGGCGCGATGGCTTGGCGCACTGTACGAGCTGATGAGCGAGACAGTCTTTTGCATCCGTGGTTCGAACCCCGGGTGATGACGTCTTTTGCCGATCTTTTACAGCGAGTGCCTACATGGGGAGCTTTAAGTATTAGTTAATCGGCCTAATATCTCAGTCCATACAGTGGCGCGTTGGCTTGGCGCACTGTACGAGCTGATGAGCGAGACAGTCTTTTGCATCCGTGGTTCGAACCCCGGGTGATGACGTCTTTTGCCGGTCTTTTACAGCGAGTGCCTAAATGGGGAGCTTTAAGTATTAGTTAATCGGCCTAATATCTCAGTCCATACAGTGGCGCGATGGCTTGGCGCACTGTACGAGCTGATGAGCGAGACAGTCTTTTGCATCCGTGGTTCGAACCCCGGGTGATGACGTCTTTTGCCGATCTTTTACAGCGAGTGCCTACATGGGGAGCTTTAAGTATTAGTTAATCGGCCTAATATCTCAGTCCATACAGTGGCGCGTTGGCTTGGCGCACTGTACGAGCTGATGAGCGAGACAGTCTTTTGCATCCGTGGTTCGAACCCCGGGTGATGACGTCTTTTGCCGGTCTTTTACAGCGAGTGCCTAAATGGGGAGCTTTAAGTATTAGTTAATCGGCCTAATATCTCAGTCCATACAGTGGCGCGATGGCTTGGCGCACTGTACGAGCTGATGAGCGAGACAGTCTTTTGCATCCGTGGTTCGAACCCCGGGTGATGACGTCTTTTGCCGATCTTTTACAGCGAGTGCCTACATGGGGAGCTTTAAGTATTAGTTAATCGGCCTAATATCTCAGTCCATACAGTGGCGCGTTGGCTTGGCGCACTGTACGAGCTGATGAGCGAGACAGTCTTTTGCATCCGTGGTTCGAACCCCGGGTGATGACGTCTTTTGCCGGTCTTTTACAGCGAGTGCCTAAATGGGGAGCTTTAAGTATTAGTTAATCGGCCTAATATCTCAGTCCATACAGTGGCGCGATGGCTTGGCGCACTGTACGAGCTGATGAGCGAGACAGTCTTTTGCATCCGTGGTTCGAACCCCGGGTGATGACGTCTTTTGCCGATCTTTTACAGCGAGTGCCTACATGGGGAGCTTTAAGTATTAGTTAATCGGCCTAATATCTCAGTCCATACAGTGGCGCGTTGGCTTGGCGCACTGTACGAGCTGATGAGCGAGACAGTCTTTTGCATCCGTGGTTCGAACCCCGGGTGATGACGTCTTTTGCCGGTCTTTTACAGCGAGTGCCTACATGGGGAGCTTTAAGTATTAGTTAATCGGCCTAATATCTCAGTCCATACAGTGGCGCGATGGCTTGGCGCACTGTACGAGCTGATGAGCGAGACAGTCTTTTGCATCCGTGGTTCGAACCCCGGGTGATGACGTCTTTTGCCGATCTTTTACAGCGAGTGCCTACATGGGGAGCTTTAAGTATTAGTTAATCGGCCTAATATCTCAGTCCATACAGTGGCGCGATGGCTTGGCGCACTGTACGAGCTGATGAGCGAGACAGTCTTTTGCATCCGTGGTTCGAACCCCGGGTGATGACGTCTTTTGCCGATCTTTTACAGCGAGTGCCTACATGGGGAGCTTTAAGTATTAGTTAATCGGCCTAATATCTCAGTCCATACAGTGGCGCGTTGGCTTGGCGCACTGTACGAGCTGATGAGCGAGACAGTCTTTTGCATCCGTGGTTCGAACCCCGGGTGATGACGTCTTTTGCCGGTCTTTTACAGCGAGTGCCTAAATGGGGAGCTTTAAGTATTAGTTAATCGGCCTAATATCTCAGTCCATACAGTGGCGCGATGGCTTGGCGCACTGTACGAGCTGATGAGCGAGACAGTCTTTTGCATCCGTGGTTCGAACCCCGGGTGATGACGTCTTTTGCCGATCTTTTACAGCGAGTGCCTACATGGGGAGCTTTAAGTATTAGTTAATCGGCCTAATATCTCAGTCCATACAGTGGCGCGTTGGCTTGGCGCACTGTACGAGCTGATGAGCGAGACAGTCTTTTGCATCCGTGGTTCGAACCCCGGGTGATGACGTCTTTTGCCGGTCTTTTACAGCGAGTGCCTAAATGGGGAGCTTTAAGTATTAGTTAATCGGCCTAATATCTCAGTCCATACAGTGGCGCGATGGCTTGGCGCACTGTACGAGCTGATGAGCGAGACAGTCTTTTGCATCCGTGGTTCGAACCCCGGGTGATGACGTCTTTTGCCGATCTTTTACAGCGAGTGCCTACATGGGGAGCTTTAAGTATTAGTTAATCGGCCTAATATCTCAGTCCATACAGTGGCGCGTTGGCTTGGCGCACTGTACGAGCTGATGAGCGAGACAGTCTTTTGCATCCGTGGTTCGAACCCCGGGTGATGACGTCTTTTGCCGGTCTTTTACAGCGAGTGCCTAAATGGGGAGCTTTAAGTATTAGTTAATCGGCCTAATATCTCAGTCCATACAGTGGCGCGATGGCTTGGCGCACTGTACGAGCTGATGAGCGAGACAGTCTTTTGCATCCGTGGTTCGAACCCCGGGTGATGACGTCTTTTGCCGATCTTTTACAGCGAGTGCCTACATGGGGAGCTTTAAGTATTAGTTAATCGGCCTAATATCTCAGTCCATACAGTGGCGCGTTGGCTTGGCGCACTGTACGAGCTGATGAGCGAGACAGTCTTTTGCATCCGTGGTTCGAACCCCGGGTGATGACGTCTTTTGCCGGTCTTTTACAGCGAGTGCCTAAATGGGGAGCTTTAAGTATTAGTTAATCGGCCTAATATCTCAGTCCATACAGTGGCGCGATGGCTTGGCGCACTGTACGAGCTGATGAGCGAGACAGTCTTTTGCATCCGTGGTTCGAACCCCGGGTGATGACGTCTTTTGCCGATCTTTTACAGCGAGTGCCTACATGGGGAGCTTTAAGTATTAGTTAATCGGCCTAATATCTCAGTCCATACAGTGGCGCGTTGGCTTGGCGCACTGTACGAGCTGATGAGCGAGACAGTCTTTTGCATCCGTGGTTCGAACCCCGGGTGATGACGTCTTTTGCCGGTCTTTTACAGCGAGTGCCTAAATGGGGAGCTTTAAGTATTAGTTAATCGGCCTAATATCTCAGTCCATACAGTGGCGCGATGGCTTGGCGCACTGTACGAGCTGATGAGCGAGACAGTCTTTTGCATCCGTGGTTCGAACCCCGGGTGATGACGTCTTTTGCCGATCTTTTACAGCGAGTGCCTACATGGGGAGCTTTAAGTATTAGTTAATCGGCCTAATATCTCAGTCCATACAGTGGCGCGTTGGCTTGGCGCACTGTACGAGCTGATGAGCGAGACAGTCTTTTGCATCCGTGGTTCGAACCCCGGGTGATGACGTCTTTTGCCGGTCTTTTACAGCGAGTGCCTAAATGGGGAGCTTTAAGTATTAGTTAATCGGCCTAATATCTCAGTCCATACAGTGGCGCGATGGCTTGGCGCACTGTACGAGCTGATGAGCGAGACAGTCTTTTGCATCCGTGGTTCGAACCCCGGGTGATGACGTCTTTTGCCGATCTTTTACAGCGAGTGCCTACATGGGGAGCTTTAAGTATTAGTTAATCGGCCTAATATCTCAGTCCATACAGTGGCGCGTTGGCTTGGCGCACTGTACGAGCTGATGAGCGAGACAGTCTTTTGCATCCGTGGTTCGAACCCCGGGTGATGACGTCTTTTGCCGGTCTTTTACAGCGAGTGCCTAAATGGGGAGCTTTAAGTATTAGTTAATCGGCCTAATATCTCAGTCCATACAGTGGCGCGATGGCTTGGCGCACTGTACGAGCTGATGAGCGAGACAGTCTTTTGCATCCGTGGTTCGAACCCCGGGTGATGACGTCTTTTGCCGATCTTTTACAGCGAGTGCCTACATGGGGAGCTTTAAGTATTAGTTAATCGGCCTAATATCTCAGTCCATACAGTGGCGCGTTGGCTTGGCGCACTGTACGAGCTGATGAGCGAGACAGTCTTTTGCATCCGTGGTTCGAACCCCGGGTGATGACGTCTTTTGCCGGTCTTTTACAGCGAGTGCCTAAATGGGGAGCTTTAAGTATTAGTTAATCGGCCTAATATCTCAGTCCATACAGTGGCGCGATGGCTTGGCGCACTGTACGAGCTGATGAGCGAGACAGTCTTTTGCATCCGTGGTTCGAACCCCGGGTGATGACGTCTTTTGCCGATCTTTTACAGCGAGTGCCTACATGGGGAGCTTTAAGTATTAGTTAATCGGCCTAATATCTCAGTCCATACAGTGGCGCGTTGGCTTGGCGCACTGTACGAGCTGATGAGCGAGACAGTCTTTTGCATCCGTGGTTCGAACCCCGGGTGATGACGTCTTTTGCCGATCTTTTACAGCGAGTGCCTACATGGGGAGCTTTAAGTATTAGTTAATCGGCCTAATATCTCAGTCCATACAGTGGCGCGTTGGCTTGGCGCACTGTACGAGCTGATGAGCGAGACAGTCTTTTGCATCCGTGGTTCGAACCCCGGGTGATGACGTCTTTTGCCGATCTTTTACAGCGAGTGCCTAAATGGGGAGCTTTAAGTATTAGTTAATCGGCCTAATATCTCAGTCCATACAGTGGCGCGTTGGCTTGGCGCACTGTACGAGCTGATGAGCGAGACAGTCTTTTGCATCCGTGGTTCGAACCCCGGGTGATGACGTCTTTTGCCGATCTTTTACAGCGAGTGCCTAAATGGGGAGCTTTAAGTATTAGTTAATCGGCCTAATATCTCAGTCCATACAGTGGCGCGTTGGCTTGGCGCACTGTACGAGCTGATGAGCGAGACAGTCTTTTGCATCCGTGGTTCGAACCCCGGGTGATGACGTCTTTTGCCGATCTTTTACAGCGAGTGCCTAAATGGGGAGCTTTAAGTATTAGTTAATCGGCCTAATATCTCAGTCCATACAGTGGCGCGATGGCTTGGCGCACTGTACGAGCTGATGAGCGAGACAGTCTTTTGCATCCGTGGTTCGAACCCCGGGTGATGACGTCTTTTGCCGATCTTTTACAGCGAGTGCCTACATGGGGAGCTTTAAGTATTAGTTAATCGGCCTAATATCTCAGTCCATACAGTGGCGCGTTGGCTTGGCGCACTGTACGAGCTGATGAGCGAGACAGTCTTTTGCATCCGTGGTTCGAACCCCGGGTGATGACGTCTTTTGCCGGTCTTTTACAGCGAGTGCCTAAATGGGGAGCTTTAAGTATTAGTTAATCGGCCTAATATCTCAGTCCATACAGTGGCGCGATGGCTTGGCGCACTGTACGAGCTGATGAGCGAGACAGTCTTTTGCATCCGTGGTTCGAACCCCGGGTGATGACGTCTTTTGCCGGTCTTTTACAGCGAGTGCCTAAATGGGGAGCTTTAAGTATTAGTTAATCGGCCTAATATCTCAGTCCATACAGTGGCGCGATGGCTTGGCGCACTGTACGAGCTGATGAGCGAGACAGTCTTTTGCATCCGTGGTTCGAACCCCGGGTCATGACGTCTTTTGCCGATCTTTTACAGCGAGTGCCTACATGGGGAGCTTTAAGTATTAGTTAATCGGCCTAATATCTCAGTCCATACAGTGGCGCGTTGGCTTGGCGCACTGTACGAGCTGATGAGCGAGACAGTCTTTTGCATCCGTGGTTCGAACCCCGGGTCATGACGTCTTTTGCCGGTCTTTTACAGCGAGTGCCTAAATGGGGAGCTTTAAGTATTAGTTAATCGGCCTAATATCTCAGTCCATACAGTGGCGCGATGGCTTGGCGCACTGTACGAGCTGATGAGCGAGACAGTCTTTTGCATCCGTGGTTCGAACCCCGGGTGATGACGTCTTTTGCCGATCTTTTACAGCGAGTGCCTACATGGGGAGCTTTAAGTATTAGTTAATCGGCCTAATATCTCAGTCCATACAGTGGCGCGATGGCTTGGCGCACTGTACGAGCTGATGAGCGAGACAGTCTTTTGCATCCGTGGTTCGAACCCCGGGTGATGACGTCTTTTGCCGGTCTTTTACAGCGAGTGCCTAAATGGGGAGCTTTAAGTATTAGTTAATCGGCCTAATATCTCAGTCCATACAGTGGCGCGATGGCTTGGCGCACTGTACGAGCTGATGAGCGAGACAGTCTTTTGCATCCGTGGTTCGAACCCCGGGTGATGACGTCTTTTGCCGATCTTTTACAGCGAGTGCCTACATGGGGAGCTTTAAGTATTAGTTAATCGGCCTAATATCTCAGTCCATACAGTGGCGCGTTGGCTTGGCGCACTGTACGAGCTGATGAGCGAGACAGTCTTTTGCATCCGTGGTTCGAACCCCGGGTGATGACGTCTTTTGCCGGTCTTTTACAGCGAGTGCCTAAATGGGGAGCTTTAAGTATTAGTTAATCGGCCTAATATCTCAGTCCATACAGTGGCGCGATGGCTTGGCGCACTGTACGAGCTGATGAGCGAGACAGTCTTTTGCATCCGTGGTTCGAACCCCGGGTGATGACGTCTTTTGCCGATCTTTTACAGCGAGTGCCTAAATGGGGAGCTTTAAGTATTAGTTAATCGGCCTAATATCTCAGTCCATACAGTGGCGCGTTGGCTTGGCGCACTGTACGAGCTGATGAGCGAGACAGTCTTTTGCATCCGTGGTTCGAACCCCGGGTGATGACGTCTTTTGCCGGTCTTTTACAGCGAGTGCCTAAATGGGGAGCTTTAAGTATTAGTTAATCGGCCTAATATCTCAGTCCATACAGTGGCGCGATGGCTTGGCGCACTGTACGAGCTGATGAGCGAGACAGTCTTTTGCATCCGTGGTTCGAACCCCGGGTGATGACGTCTTTTGCCGATCTTTTACAGCGAGTGCCTACATGGGGAGCTTTAAGTATTAGTTAATCGGCCTAATATCTCAGTCCATACAGTGGCGCGTTGGCTTGGCGCACTGTACGAGCTGATGAGCGAGACAGTCTTTTGCATCCGTGGTTCGAACCCCGGGTGATGACGTCTTTTGCCGGTCTTTTACAGCGAGTGCCTAAATGGGGAGCTTTAAGTATTAGTTAATCGGCCTAATATCTCAGTCCATACAGTGGCGCGATGGCTTGGCGCACTGTACGAGCTGATGAGCGAGACAGTCTTTTGCATCCGTGGTTCGAACCCCGGGTGATGACGTCTTTTGCCGATCTTTTACAGCGAGTGCCTACATGGGGAGCTTTAAGTATTAGTTAATCGGCCTAATATCTCAGTCCATACAGTGGCGCGTTGGCTTGGCGCACTGTACGAGCTGATGAGCGAGACAGTCTTTTGCATCCGTGGTTCGAACCCCGGGTGATGACGTCTTTTGCCGGTCTTTTACAGCGAGTGCCTAAATGGGGAGCTTTAAGTATTAGTTAATCGGCCTAATATCTCAGTCCATACAGTGGCGCGATGGCTTGGCGCACTGTACGAGCTGATGAGCGAGACAGTCTTTTGCATCCGTGGTTCGAACCCCGGGTGATGACGTCTTTTGCCGATCTTTTACAGCGAGTGCCTACATGGGGAGCTTTAAGTATTAGTTAATCGGCCTAATATCTCAGTCCATACAGTGGCGCGTTGGCTTGGCGCACTGTACGAGCTGATGAGCGAGACAGTCTTTTGCATCCGTGGTTCGAACCCCGGGTGATGACGTCTTTTGCCGGTCTTTTACAGCGAGTGCCTAAATGGGGAGCTTTAAGTATTAGTTAATCGGCCTAATATCTCAGTCCATACAGTGGCGCGATGGCTTGGCGCACTGTACGAGCTGATGAGCGAGACAGTCTTTTGCATCCGTGGTTCGAACCCCGGGTGATGACGTCTTTTGCCGATCTTTTACAGCGAGTGCCTACATGGGGAGCTTTAAGTATTAGTTAATCGGCCTAATATCTCAGTCCATACAGTGGCGCGTTGGCTTGGCGCACTGTACGAGCTGATGAGCGAGACAGTCTTTTGCATCCGTGGTTCGAACCCCGGGTGATGACGTCTTTTGCCGGTCTTTTACAGCGAGTGCCTAAATGGGGAGCTTTAAGTATTAGTTAATCGGCCTAATATCTCAGTCCATACAGTGGCGCGATGGCTTGGCGCACTGTACGAGCTGATGAGCGAGACAGTCTTTTGCATCCGTGGTTCGAACCCCGGGTGATGACGTCTTTTGCCGATCTTTTACAGCGAGTGCCTACATGGGGAGCTTTAAGTATTAGTTAATCGGCCTAATATCTCAGTCCATACAGTGGCGCGTTGGCTTGGCGCACTGTACGAGCTGATGAGCGAGACAGTCTTTTGCATCCGTGGTTCGAACCCCGGGTGATGACGTCTTTTGCCGGTCTTTTACAGCGAGTGCCTAAATGGGGAGCTTTAAGTATTAGTTAATCGGCCTAATATCTCAGTCCATACAGTGGCGCGATGGCTTGGCGCACTGTACGAGCTGATGAGCGAGACAGTCTTTTGCATCCGTGGTTCGAACCCCGGGTGATGACGTCTTTTGCCGATCTTTTACAGCGAGTGCCTACATGGGGAGCTTTAAGTATTAGTTAATCGGCCTAATATCTCAGTCCATACAGTGGCGCGTTGGCTTGGCGCACTGTACGAGCTGATGAGCGAGACAGTCTTTTGCATCCGTGGTTCGAACCCCGGGTGATGACGTCTTTTGCCGGTCTTTTACAGCGAGTGCCTAAATGGGGAGCTTTAAGTATTAGTTAATCGGCCTAATATCTCAGTCCATACAGTGGCGCGATGGCTTGGCGCACTGTACGAGCTGATGAGCGAGACAGTCTTTTGCATCCGTGGTTCGAACCCCGGGTGATGACGTCTTTTGCCGATCTTTTACAGCGAGTGCCTAAATGGGGAGCTTTAAGTATTAGTTAATCGGCCTAATATCTCAGTCCATACAGTGGCGCGTTGGCTTGGCGCACTGTACGAGCTGATGAGCGAGACAGTCTTTTGCATCCGTGGTTCGAACCCCGGGTGATGACGTCTTTTGCCGGTCTTTTACAGCGAGTGCCTAAATGGGGAGCTTTAAGTATTAGTTAATCGGCCTAATATCTCAGTCCATACAGTGGCGCGATGGCTTGGCGCACTGTACGAGCTGATGAGCGAGACAGTCTTTTGCATCCGTGGTTCGAACCCCGGGTGATGACGTCTTTTGCCGATCTTTTACAGCGAGTGCCTACATGGGGAGCTTTAAGTATTAGTTAATCGGCCTAATATCTCAGTCCATACAGTGGCGCGTTGGCTTGGCGCACTGTACGAGCTGATGAGCGAGACAGTCTTTTGCATCCGTGGTTCGAACCCCGGGTGATGACGTCTTTTGCCGGTCTTTTACAGCGAGTGCCTAAATGGGGAGCTTTAAGTATTAGTTAATCGGCCTAATATCTCAGTCCATACAGTGGCGCGATGGCTTGGCGCACTGTACGAGCTGATGAGCGAGACAGTCTTTTGCATCCGTGGTTCGAACCCCGGGTGATGACGTCTTTTGCCGATCTTTTACAGCGAGTGCCTACATGGGGAGCTTTAAGTATTAGTTAATCGGCCTAATATCTCAGTCCATACAGTGGCGCGTTGGCTTGGCGCACTGTACGAGCTGATGAGCGAGACAGTCTTTTGCATCCGTGGTTCGAACCCCGGGTGATGACGTCTTTTGCCGGTCTTTTACAGCGAGTGCCTAAATGGGGAGCTTTAAGTATTAGTTAATCGGCCTAATATCTCAGTCCATACAGTGGCGCGATGGCTTGGCGCACTGTACGAGCTGATGAGCGAGACAGTCTTTTGCATCCGTGGTTCGAACCCCGGGTGATGACGTCTTTTGCCGATCTTTTACAGCGAGTGCCTACATGGGGAGCTTTAAGTATTAGTTAATCGGCCTAATATCTCAGTCCATACAGTGGCGCGTTGGCTTGGCGCACTGTACGAGCTGATGAGCGAGACAGTCTTTTGCATCCGTGGTTCGAACCCCGGGTGATGACGTCTTTTGCCGGTCTTTTACAGCGAGTGCCTAAATGGGGAGCTTTAAGTATTAGTTAATCGGCCTAATATCTCAGTCCATACAGTGGCGCGATGGCTTGGCGCACTGTACGAGCTGATGAGCGAGACAGTCTTTTGCATCCGTGGTTCGAACCCCGGGTGATGACGTCTTTTGCCGATCTTTTACAGCGAGTGCCTACATGGGGAGCTTTAAGTATTAGTTAATCGGCCTAATATCTCAGTCCATACAGTGGCGCGTTGGCTTGGCGCACTGTACGAGCTGATGAGCGAGACAGTCTTTTGCATCCGTGGTTCGAACCCCGGGTGATGACGTCTTTTGCCGGTCTTTTACAGCGAGTGCCTAAATGGGGAGCTTTAAGTATTAGTTAATCGGCCTAATATCTCAGTCCATACAGTGGCGCGATGGCTTGGCGCACTGTACGAGCTGATGAGCGAGACAGTCTTTTGCATCCGTGGTTCGAACCCCGGGTGATGACGTCTTTTGCCGATCTTTTACAGCGAGTGCCTACATGGGGAGCTTTAAGTATTAGTTAATCGGCCTAATATCTCAGTCCATACAGTGGCGCGTTGGCTTGGCGCACTGTACGAGCTGATGAGCGAGACAGTCTTTTGCATCCGTGGTTCGAACCCCGGGTGATGACGTCTTTTGCCGGTCTTTTACAGCGAGTGCCTAAATGGGGAGCTTTAAGTATTAGTTAATCGGCCTAATATCTCAGTCCATACAGTGGCGCGATGGCTTGGCGCACTGTACGAGCTGATGAGCGAGACAGTCTTTTGCATCCGTGGTTCGAACCCCGGGTGATGACGTCTTTTGCCGATCTTTTACAGCGAGTGCCTACATGGGGAGCTTTAAGTATTAGTTAATCGGCCTAATATCTCAGTCCATACAGTGGCGCGTTGGCTTGGCGCACTGTACGAGCTGATGAGCGAGACAGTCTTTTGCATCCGTGGTTCGAACCCCGGGTGATGACGTCTTTTGCCGGTCTTTTACAGCGAGTGCCTAAATGGGGAGCTTTAAGTATTAGTTAATCGGCCTAATATCTCAGTCCATACAGTGGCGCGATGGCTTGGCGCACTGTACGAGCTGATGAGCGAGACAGTCTTTTGCATCCGTGGTTCGAACCCCGGGTGATGACGTCTTTTGCCGATCTTTTACAGCGAGTGCCTACATGGGGAGCTTTAAGTATTAGTTAATCGGCCTAATATCTCAGTCCATACAGTGGCGCGTTGGCTTGGCGCACTGTACGAGCTGATGAGCGAGACAGTCTTTTGCATCCGTGGTTCGAACCCCGGGTGATGACGTCTTTTGCCGGTCTTTTACAGCGAGTGCCTAAATGGGGAGCTTTAAGTATTAGTTAATCGGCCTAATATCTCAGTCCATACAGTGGCGCGATGGCTTGGCGCACTGTACGAGCTGATGAGCGAGACAGTCTTTTGCATCCGTGGTTCGAACCCCGGGTGATGACGTCTTTTGCCGATCTTTTACAGCGAGTGCCTACATGGGGAGCTTTAAGTATTAGTTAATCGGCCTAATATCTCAGTCCATACAGTGGCGCGTTGGCTTGGCGCACTGTACGAGCTGATGAGCGAGACAGTCTTTTGCATCCGTGGTTCGAACCCCGGGTGATGACGTCTTTTGCCGGTCTTTTACAGCGAGTGCCTAAATGGGGAGCTTTAAGTATTAGTTAATCGGCCTAATATCTCAGTCCATACAGTGGCGCGATGGCTTGGCGCACTGTACGAGCTGATGAGCGAGACAGTCTTTTGCATCCGTGGTTCGAACCCCGGGTGATGACGTCTTTTGCCGATCTTTTACAGCGAGTGCCTACATGGGGAGCTTTAAGTATTAGTTAATCGGCCTAATATCTCAGTCCATACAGTGGCGCGTTGGCTTGGCGCACTGTACGAGCTGATGAGCGAGACAGTCTTTTGCATCCGTGGTTCGAACCCCGGGTGATGACGTCTTTTGCCGGTCTTTTACAGCGAGTGCCTAAATGGGGAGCTTTAAGTATTAGTTAATCGGCCTAATATCTCAGTCCATACAGTGGCGCGATGGCTTGGCGCACTGTACGAGCTGATGAGCGAGACAGTCTTTTGCATCCGTGGTTCGAACCCCGGGTGATGACGTCTTTTGCCGATCTTTTACAGCGAGTGCCTACATGGGGAGCTTTAAGTATTAGTTAATCGGCCTAATATCTCAGTCCATACAGTGGCGCGTTGGCTTGGCGCACTGTACGAGCTGATGAGCGAGACAGTCTTTTGCATCCGTGGTTCGAACCCCGGGTGATGACGTCTTTTGCCGATCTTTTACAGCGAGTGCCTACATGGGGAGCTTTAAGTATTAGTTAATCGGCCTAATATCTCAGTCCATACAGTGGCGCGTTGGCTTGGCGCACTGTACGAGCTGATGAGCGAGACAGTCTTTTGCATCCGTGGTTCGAACCCCGGGTGATGACGTCTTTTGCCGATCTTTTACAGCGAGTGCCTACATGGGGAGCTTTAAGTATTAGTTAATCGGCCTAATATCTCAGTCCATACAGTGGCGCGTTGGCTTGGCGCACTGTACGAGCTGATGAGCGAGACAGTCTTTTGCATCCGTGGTTCGAACCCCGGGTGATGACGTCTTTTGCCGGTCTTTTACAGCGAGTGCCTAAATGGGGAGCTTTAAGTATTAGTTAATCGGCCTAATATCTCAGTCCATACAGTGGCGCGATGGCTTGGCGCACTGTACGAGCTGATGAGCGAGACAGTCTTTTGCATCCGTGGTTCGAACCCCGGGTGATGACGTCTTTTGCCGATCTTTTACAGCGAGTGCCTACATGGGGAGCTTTAAGTATTAGTTAATCGGCCTAATATCTCAGTCCATACAGTGGCGCGTTGGCTTGGCGCACTGTACGAGCTGATGAGCGAGACAGTCTTTTGCATCCGTGGTTCGAACCCCGGGTGATGACGTCTTTTGCCGGTCTTTTACAGCGAGTGCCTAAATGGGGAGCTTTAAGTATTAGTTAATCGGCCTAATATCTCAGTCCATACAGTGGCGCGATGGCTTGGCGCACTGTACGAGCTGATGAGCGAGACAGTCTTTTGCATCCGTGGTTCGAACCCCGGGTGATGACGTCTTTTGCCGATCTTTTACAGCGAGTGCCTACATGGGGAGCTTTAAGTATTAGTTAATCGGCCTAATATCTCAGTCCATACAGTGGCGCGTTGGCTTGGCGCACTGTACGAGCTGATGAGCGAGACAGTCTTTTGCATCCGTGGTTCGAACCCCGGGTGATGACGTCTTTTGCCGATCTTTTACAGCGAGTGCCTACATGGGGAGCTTTAAGTATTAGTTAATCGGCCTAATATCTCAGTCCATACAGTGGCGCGTTGGCTTGGCGCACTGTACGAGCTGATGAGCGAGACAGTCTTTTGCATCCGTGGTTCGAACCCCGGGTGATGACGTCTTTTGCCGGTCTTTTACAGCGAGTGCCTAAATGGGGAGCTTTAAGTATTAGTTAATCGGCCTAATATCTCAGTCCATACAGTGGCGCGATGGCTTGGCGCACTGTACGAGCTGATGAGCGAGACAGTCTTTTGCATCCGTGGTTCGAACCCCGGGTGATGACGTCTTTTGCCGATCTTTTACAGCGAGTGCCTACATGGGGAGCTTTAAGTATTAGTTAATCGGCCTAATATCTCAGTCCATACAGTGGCGCGTTGGCTTGGCGCACTGTACGAGCTGATGAGCGAGACAGTCTTTTGCATCCGTGGTTCGAACCCCGGGTGATGACGTCTTTTGCCGGTCTTTTACAGCGAGTGCCTAAATGGGGAGCTTTAAGTATTAGTTAATCGGCCTAATATCTCAGTCCATACAGTGGCGCGATGGCTTGGCGCACTGTACGAGCTGATGAGCGAGACAGTCTTTTGCATCCGTGGTTCGAACCCCGGGTGATGACGTCTTTTGCCGATCTTTTACAGCGAGTGCCCACATGGGGAGCTTTAAGTATTAGTTAATCGGCCTAATATCTCAGTCCATACAGTGGCGCGTTGGCTTGGCGCACTGTACGAGCTGATGAGCGAGACAGTCTTTTGCATCCGTGGTTCGAACCCCGGGTGATGACGTCTTTTGCCGGTCTTTTACAGCGAGTGCCTAAATGGGGAGCTTTAAGTATTAGTTAATCGGCCTAATATCTCAGTCCATACAGTGGCGCGATGGCTTGGCGCACTGTACGAGCTGATGAGCGAGACAGTCTTTTGCATCCGTGGTTCGAACCCCGGGTGATGACGTCTTTTGCCGATCTTTTACAGCGAGTGCCCACATGGGGAGCTTTAAGTATTAGTTAATCGGCCTAATATCTCAGTCCATACAGTGGCGCGTTGGCTTGGCGCACTGTACGAGCTGATGAGCGAGACAGTCTTTTGCATCCGTGGTTCGAACCCCGGGTGATGACGTCTTTTGCCGGTCTTTTACAGCGAGTGCCTAAATGGGGAGCTTTAAGTATTAGTTAATCGGCCTAATATCTCAGTCCATACAGTGGCGCGATGGCTTGGCGCACTGTACGAGCTGATGAGCGAGACAGTCTTTTGCATCCGTGGTTCGAACCCCGGGTGATGACGTCTTTTGCCGATCTTTTACAGCGAGTGCCCACATGGGGAGCTTTAAGTATTAGTTAATCGGCCTAATATCTCAGTCCATACAGTGGCGCGTTGGCTTGGCGCACTGTACGAGCTGATGAGCGAGACAGTCTTTTGCATCCGTGGTTCGAACCCCGGGTGATGACGTCTTTTGCCGGTCTTTTACAGCGAGTGCCTAAATGGGGAGCTTTAAGTATTAGTTAATCGGCCTAATATCTCAGTCCATACAGTGGCGCGATGGCTTGGCGCACTGTACGAGCTGATGAGCGAGACAGTCTTTTGCATCCGTGGTTCGAACCCCGGGTGATGACGTCTTTTGCCGATCTTTTACAGCGAGTGCCTACATGGGGAGCTTTAAGTATTAGTTAATCGGCCTAATATCTCAGTCCATACAGTGGCGCGTTGGCTTGGCGCACTGTACGAGCTGATGAGCGAGACAGTCTTTTGCATCCGTGGTTCGAACCCCGGGTGATGACGTCTTTTGCCGGTCTTTTACAGCGAGTGCCTAAATGGGGAGCTTTAAGTATTAGTTAATCGGCCTAATATCTCAGTCCATACAGTGGCGCGATGGCTTGGCGCACTGTACGAGCTGATGAGCGAGACAGTCTTTTGCATCCGTGGTTCGAACCCCGGGTGATGACGTCTTTTGCCGATCTTTTACAGCGAGTGCCTACATGGGGAGCTTTAAGTATTAGTTAATCGGCCTAATATCTCAGTCCATACAGTGGCGCGTTGGCTTGGCGCACTGTACGAGCTGATGAGCGAGACAGTCTTTTGCATCCGTGGTTCGAACCCCGGGTGATGACGTCTTTTGCCGGTCTTTTACAGCGAGTGCCTAAATGGGGAGCTTTAAGTATTAGTTAATCGGCCTAATATCTCAGTCCATACAGTGGCGCGATGGCTTGGCGCACTGTACGAGCTGATGAGCGAGACAGTCTTTTGCATCCGTGGTTCGAACCCCGGGTGATGACGTCTTTTGCCGATCTTTTACAGCGAGTGCCTACATGGGGAGCTTTAAGTATTAGTTAATCGGCCTAATATCTCAGTCCATACAGTGGCGCGTTGGCTTGGCGCACTGTACGAGCTGATGAGCGAGACAGTCTTTTGCATCCGTGGTTCGAACCCCGGGTGATGACGTCTTTTGCCGGTCTTTTACAGCGAGTGCCTAAATGGGGAGCTTTAAGTATTAGTTAATCGGCCTAATATCTCAGTCCATACAGTGGCGCGATGGCTTGGCGCACTGTACGAGCTGATGAGCGAGACAGTCTTTTGCATCCGTGGTTCGAACCCCGGGTGATGACGTCTTTTGCCGATCTTTTACAGCGAGTGCCTACATGGGGAGCTTTAAGTATTAGTTAATCGGCCTAATATCTCAGTCCATACAGTGGCGCGTTGGCTTGGCGCACTGTACGAGCTGATGAGCGAGACAGTCTTTTGCATCCGTGGTTCGAACCCCGGGTGATGACGTCTTTTGCCGGTCTTTTACAGCGAGTGCCTAAATGGGGAGCTTTAAGTATTAGTTAATCGGCCTAATATCTCAGTCCATACAGTGGCGCGATGGCTTGGCGCACTGTACGAGCTGATGAGCGAGACAGTCTTTTGCATCCGTGGTTCGAACCCCGGGTGATGACGTCTTTTGCCGATCTTTTACAGCGAGTGCCTACATGGGGAGCTTTAAGAATTAGTTAATCGGCCTAATATCTCAGTCCATACAGTGGCGCGTTGGCTTGGCGCACTGTACGAGCTGATGAGCGAGACAGTCTTTTGCATCCGTGGTTCGAACCCCGGGTGATGACGTCTTTTGCCGATCTTTTACAGCGAGTGCCTAAATGGGGAGCTTTAAGTATTAGTTAATCGGCCTAATATCTCAGTCCATACAGTGGCGCGTTGGCTTGGCGCACTGTACGAGCTGATGAGCGAGACAGTCTTTTGCATCCGTGGTTCGAACCCCGGGTGATGACGTCTTTTGCCGATCTTTTACAGCGAGTGCCTACATGGGGAGCTTTAAGTATTAGTTAATCGGCCTAATATCTCAGTCCATACAGTGGCGCGATGGCTTGGCGCACTGTACGAGCTGATGAGCGAGACAGTCTTTTGCATCCGTGGTTCGAACCCCGGGTGATGACGTCTTTTGCCGGTCTTTTACAGCGAGTGCCTAAATGGGGAGCTTTAAGTATTAGTTAATCGGCCTAATATCTCAGTCCATACAGTGGCGCGTTGGCTTGGCGCACTGTACGAGCTGATGAGCGAGACAGTCTTTTGCATCCGTGGTTCGAACCCCGGGTGATGACGTCTTTTGCCGGTCTTTTACAGCGAGTGCCTAAATGGGGAGCTTTAAGTATTAGTTAATCGGCCTAATATCTCAGTCCATACAGTGGCGCGATGGCTTGGCGCACTGTACGAGCTGATGAGCGAGACAGTCTTTTGCATCCGTGGTTCGAACCCCGGGTGATGACGTCTTTTGCCGATCTTTTACAGCGAGTGCCTACATGGGGAGCTTTAAGTATTAGTTAATCGGCCTAATATCTCAGTCCATACAGTGGCGCGTTGGCTTGGCGCACTGTACGAGCTGATGAGCGAGACAGTCTTTTGCATCCGTGGTTCGAACCCCGGGTGATGACGTCTTTTGCCGATCTTTTACAGCGAGTGCCTACATGGGGAGCTTTAAGTATTAGTTAATCGGCCTAATATCTCAGTCCATACAGTGGCGCGTTGGCTTGGCGCACTGTACGAGCTGATGAGCGAGACAGTCTTTTGCATCCGTGGTTCGAACCCCGGGTGATGACGTCTTTTGCCGATCTTTTACAGCGAGTGCCTACATGGGGAGCTTTAAGTATTAGTTAATCGGCCTAATATCTCAGTCCATACAGTGGCGCGTTGGCTTGGCGCACTGTACGAGCTGATGAGCGAGACAGTCTTTTGCATCCGTGGTTCGAACCCCGGGTGATGACGTCTTTTGCCGGTCTTTTACAGCGAGTGCCTAAATGGGGAGCTTTAAGTATTAGTTAATCGGCCTAATATCTCAGTCCATACAGTGGCGCGTTGGCTTGGCGCACTGTACGAGCTGATGAGCGAGACAGTCTTTTGCATCCGTGGTTCGAACCCCGGGTGATGACGTCTTTTGCCGGTCTTTTACAGCGAGTGCCTAAATGGGGAGCTTTAAGTATTAGTTAATCGGCCTAATATCTCAGTCCATACAGTGGCGCGATGGCTTGGCGCACTGTACGAGCTGATGAGCGAGACAGTCTTTTGCATCCGTGGTTCGAACCCCGGGTGATGACGTCTTTTGCCGATCTTTTACAGCGAGTGCCTACATGGGGAGCTTTAAGTATTAGTTAATCGGCCTAATATCTCAGTCCATACAGTGGCGCGTTGGCTTGGCGCACTGTACGAGCTGATGAGCGAGACAGTCTTTTGCATCCGTGGTTCGAACCCCGGGTGATGACGTCTTTTGCCGATCTTTTACAGCGAGTGCCTACATGGGGAGCTTTAAGTATTAGTTAATCGGCCTAATATCTCAGTCCATACAGTGGCGCGTTGGCTTGGCGCACTGTACGAGCTGATGAGCGAGACAGTCTTTTGCATCCGTGGTTCGAACCCCGGGTGATGACGTCTTTTGCCGGTCTTTTACAGCGAGTGCCTAAATGGGGAGCTTTAAGTATTAGTTAATCGGCCTAATATCTCAGTCCATACAGTGGCGCGATGGCTTGGCGCACTGTACGAGCTGATGAGCGAGACAGTCTTTTGCATCCGTGGTTCGAACCCCGGGTGATGACGTCTTTTGCCGATCTTTTACAGCGAGTGCCTACATGGGGAGCTTTAAGTATTAGTTAATCGGCCTAATATCTCAGTCCATACAGTGGCGCGTTGGCTTGGCGCACTGTACGAGCTGATGAGCGAGACAGTCTTTTGCATCCGTGGTTCGAACCCCGGGTGATGACGTCTTTTGCCGATCTTTTACAGCGAGTGCCTACATGGGGAGCTTTAAGTATTAGTTAATCGGCCTAATATCTCAGTCCATACAGTGGCGCGTTGGCTTGGCGCACTGTACGAGCTGATGAGCGAGACAGTCTTTTGCATCCGTGGTTCGAACCCCGGGTGATGACGTCTTTTGCCGATCTTTTACAGCGAGTGCCTACATGGGGAGCTTTAAGTATTAGTTAATCGGCCTAATATCTCAGTCCATACAGTGGCGCGTTGGCTTGGCGCACTGTACGAGCTGATGAGCGAGACAGTCTTTTGCATCCGTGGTTCGAACCCCGGGTGATGACGTCTTTTGCCGATCTTTTACAGCGAGTGCCTAAATGGGGAGCTTTAAGTATTAGTTAATCGGCCTAATATCTCAGTCCATACAGTGGCGCGATGGCTTGGCGCACTGTACGAGCTGATGAGCGAGACAGTCTTTTGCATCCGTGGTTCGAACCCCGGGTGATGACGTCTTTTGCCGATCTTTTACAGCGAGTGCCTACATGGGGAGCTTTAAGTATTAGTTAATCGGCCTAATATCTCAGTCCATACAGTGGCGCGTTGGCTTGGCGCACTGTACGAGCTGATGAGCGAGACAGTCTTTTGCATCCGTGGTTCGAACCCCGGGTGATGACGTCTTTTGCCGGTCTTTTACAGCGAGTGCCTAAATGGGGAGCTTTAAGTATTAGTTAATCGGCCTAATATCTCAGTCCATACAGTGGCGCGATGGCTTGGCGCACTGTACGAGCTGATGAGCGAGACAGTCTTTTGCATCCGTGGTTCGAACCCCGGGTGATGACGTCTTTTGCCGATCTTTTACAGCGAGTGCCTAAATGGGGAGCTTTAAGTATTAGTTAATCGGCCTAATATCTCAGTCCATACAGTGGCGCGTTGGCTTGGCGCACTGTACGAGCTGATGAGCGAGACAGTCTTTTGCATCCGTGGTTCGAACCCCGGGTGATGACGTCTTTTGCCGGTCTTTTACAGCGAGTGCCTAAATGGGGAGCTTTAAGTATTAGTTAATCGGCCTAATATCTCAGTCCATACAGTGGCGCGATGGCTTGGCGCACTGTGCGAGCTGATGAGCGAGACAGTCTTTTGCATCCGTGGTTCGAACCCCGGGTGATGACGTCTTTTGCCGATCTTTTACAGCGAGTGCCTACATGGGGAGCTTTAAGTATTAGTTAATCGGCCTAATATCTCAGTCCATACAGTGGCGCGATGGCTTGGCGCACTGTACGAGCTGATGAGCGAGACAGTCTTTTGCATCCGTGGTTCGAACCCCGGGTGATGACGTCTTTTGCCGGTCTTTTACAGCGAGTGCCTAAATGGGGAGCTTTAAGTATTAGTTAATCGGCCTAATATCTCAGTCCATACAGTGGCGCGATGGCTTGGCGCACTGTACGAGCTGATGAGCGAGACAGTCTTTTGCATCCGTGGTTCGAACCCCGGGTGATGACGTCTTTTGCCGATCTTTTACAGCGAGTGCCTAAATGGGGAGCTTTAAGTATTAGTTAATCGGCCTAATATCTCAGTCCATACAGTGGCGCGATGGCTTGGCGCACTGTACGAGCTGATGAGCGAGACAGTCTTTTGCATCCGTGGTTCGAACCCCGGGTGATGACGTCTTTTGCCGATCTTTTACAGCGAGTGCCTAAATGGGGAGCTTTAAGTATTAGTTAATCGGCCTAATATCTCAGTCCATACAGTGGCGCGATGGCTTGGCGCACTGTACGAGCTGATGAGCGAGACAGTCTTTTGCATCCGTGGTTCGAACCCCGGGTGATGACGTCTTTTGCCGGTCTTTTACAGCGAGTGCCTAAATGGGGAGCTTTAAGTATTAGTTAATCGGCCTAATATCTCAGTCCATACAGTGGCGCGATGGCTTGGCGCACTGTACGAGCTGATGAGCGAGACAGTCTTTTGCATCCGTGGTTCGAACCCCGGGTGATGACGTCTTTTGCCGATCTTTTACAGCGAGTGCCTACATGGGGAGCTTTAAGTATTAGTTAATCGGCCTAATATCTCAGTCCATACAGTGGCGCGTTGGCTTGGCGCACTGTACGAGCTGATGAGCGAGACAGTCTTTTGCATCCGTGGTTCGAACCCCGGGTGATGACGTCTTTTGCCGGTCTTTTACAGCGAGTGCCTAAATGGGGAGCTTTAAGTATTAGTTAATCGGCCTAATATCTCAGTCCATACAGTGGCGCGATGGCTTGGCGCACTGTACGAGCTGATGAGCGAGACAGTCTTTTGCATCCGTGGTTCGAACCCCGGGTGATGACGTCTTTTGCCGATCTTTTACAGCGAGTGCCTACATGGGGAGCTTTAAGTATTAGTTAATCGGCCTAATATCTCAGTCCATACAGTGGCGCGTTGGCTTGGCGCACTGTACGAGCTGATGAGCGAGACAGTCTTTTGCATCCGTGGTTCGAACCCCGGGTGATGACGTCTTTTGCCGGTCTTTTACAGCGAGTGCCTAAATGGGGAGCTTTAAGTATTAGTTAATCGGCCTAATATCTCAGTCCATACAGTGGCGCGATGGCTTGGCGCACTGTACGAGCTGATGAGCGAGACAGTCTTTTGCATCCGTGGTTCGAACCCCGGGTGATGACGTCTTTTGCCGATCTTTTACAGCGAGTGCCTACATGGGGAGCTTTAAGTATTAGTTAATCGGCCTAATATCTGAGTCCATACAGTGGCGCGATGGCTTGGCGCACTGTACGAGCTGATGAGCGAGACAGTCTTTTGCATCCGTGGTTCGAACCCCGGGTGATGACGTCTTTTGCCGATCTTTTACAGCGAGTGCCTACATGGGGAGCTTTAAGTATTAGTTAATCGGCCTAATATCTCAGTCCATACAGTGGCGCGTTGGCTTGGCGCACTGTACGAGCTGATGAGCGAGACAGTCTTTTGCATCCGTGGTTCGAACCCCGGGTGATGACGTCTTTTGCCGGTCTTTTACAGCGAGTGCCTAAATGGGGAGCTTTAAGTATTAGTTAATCGGCCTAATATCTCAGTCCATACAGTGGCGCGATGGCTTGGCGCACTGTACGAGCTGATGAGCGAGACAGTCTTTTGCATCCGTGGTTCGAACCCCGGGTGATGACGTCTTTTGCCGATCTTTTACAGCGAGTGCCTACATGGGGAGCTTTAAGTATTAGTTAATCGGCCTAATATCTCAGTCCATACAGTGGCGCGTTGGCTTGGCGCACTGTACGAGCTGATGAGCGAGACAGTCTTTTGCATCCGTGGTTCGAACCCCGGGTGATGACGTCTTTTGCCGGTCTTTTACAGCGAGTGCCTAAATGGGGAGCTTTAAGTATTAGTTAATCGGCCTAATATCTCAGTCCATACAGTGGCGCGATGGCTTGGCGCACTGTACGAGCTGATGAGCGAGACAGTTTTTTGCATCCGTGGTTCGAACCCCGGGTGATGACGTCTTTTGCCGATCTTTTACAGCGAGTGCCTACATGGGGAGCTTTAAGTATTAGTTAATCGGCCTAATATCTCAGTCCATACAGTGGCGCGTTGGCTTGGCGCACTGTACGAGCTGATGAGCGAGACAGTCTTTTGCATCCGTGGTTCGAACCCCGGGTGATGACGTCTTTTGCCGGTCTTTTACAGCGAGTGCCTAAATGGGGAGCTTTAAGTATTAGTTAATCGGCCTAATATCTCAGTCCATACAGTGGCGCGATGGCTTGGCGCACTGTACGAGCTGATGAGCGAGACAGTCTTTTGCATCCGTGGTTCGAACCCCGGGTGATGACGTCTTTTGCCGATCTTTTACAGCGAGTGCCTACATGGGGAGCTTTAAGTATTAGTTAATCGGCCTAATATCTCAGTCCATACAGTGGCGCGTTGGCTTGGCGCACTGTACGAGCTGATGAGCGAGACAGTCTTTTGCATCCGTGGTTCGAACCCCGGGTGATGACGTCTTTTGCCGGTCTTTTACAGCGAGTGCCTAAATGGGGAGCTTTAAGTATTAGTTAATCGGCCTAATATCTCAGTCCATACAGTGGCGCGATGGCTTGGCGCACTGTACGAGCTGATGAGCGAGACAGTCTTTTGCATCCGTGGTTCGAACCCCGGGTGATGACGTCTTTTGCCGATCTTTTACAGCGAGTGCCTACATGGGGAGCTTTAAGTATTAGTTAATCGGCCTAATATCTCAGTCCATACAGTGGCGCGTTGGCTTGGCGCACTGTACGAGCTGATGAGCGAGACAGTCTTTTGCATCCGTGGTTCGAACCCCGGGTGATGACGTCTTTTGCCGGTCTTTTACAGCGAGTGCCTAAATGGGGAGCTTTAAGTATTAGTTAATCGGCCTAATATCTCAGTCCATACAGTGGCGCGATGGCTTGGCGCACTGTACGAGCTGATGAGCGAGACAGTCTTTTGCATCCGTGGTTCGAACCCCGGGTGATGACGTCTTTTGCCGATCTTTTACAGCGAGTGCCTACATGGGGAGCTTTAAGTATTAGTTAATCGGCCTAATATCTCAGTCCATACAGTGGCGCGTTGGCTTGGCGCACTGTACGAGCTGATGAGCGAGACAGTCTTTTGCATCCGTGGTTCGAACCCCGGGTGATGACGTCTTTTGCCGGTCTTTTACAGCGAGTGCCTAAATGGGGAGCTTTAAGTATTAGTTAATCGGCCTAATATCTCAGTCCATACAGTGGCGCGATGGCTTGGCGCACTGTACGAGCTGATGAGCGAGACAGTCTTTTGCATCCGTGGTTCGAACCCCGGGTGATGACGTCTTTTGCCGATCTTTTACAGCGAGTGCCTACATGGGGAGCTTTAAGTATTAGTTAATCGGCCTAATATCTCAGTCCATACAGTGGCGCGTTGGCTTGGCGCACTGTACGAGCTGATGAGCGAGACAGTCTTTTGCATCCGTGGTTCGAACCCCGGGTGATGACGTCTTTTGCCGGTCTTTTACAGCGAGTGCCTAAATGGGGAGCTTTAAGTATTAGTTAATCGGCCTAATATCTCAGTCCATACAGTGGCGCGATGGCTTGGCGCACTGTACGAGCTGATGAGCGAGACAGTCTTTTGCATCCGTGGTTCGAACCCCGGGTGATGACGTCTTTTGCCGATCTTTTACAGCGAGTGCCTACATGGGGAGCTTTAAGTATTAGTTAATCGGCCTAATATCTCAGTCCATACAGTGGCGCGTTGGCTTGGCGCACTGTACGAGCTGATGAGCGAGACAGTCTTTTGCATCCGTGGTTCGAACCCCGGGTGATGACGTCTTTTGCCGGTCTTTTACAGCGAGTGCCTAAATGGGGAGCTTTAAGTATTAGTTAATCGGCCTAATATCTCAGTCCATACAGTGGCGCGATGGCTTGGCGCACTGTACGAGCTGATGAGCGAGACAGTCTTTTGCATCCGTGGTTCGAACCCCGGGTGATGACGTCTTTTGCCGATCTTTTACAGCGAGTGCCTACATGGGGAGCTTTAAGTATTAGTTAATCGGCCTAATATCTCAGTCCATACAGTGGCGCGTTGGCTTGGCGCACTGTACGAGCTGATGAGCGAGACAGTCTTTTGCATCCGTGGTTCGAACCCCGGGTGATGACGTCTTTTGCCGGTCTTTTACAGCGAGTGCCTAAATGGGGAGCTTTAAGTATTAGTTAATCGGCCTAATATCTCAGTCCATACAGTGGCGCGATGGCTTGGCGCACTGTACGAGCTGATGAGCGAGACAGTCTTTTGCATCCGTGGTTCGAACCCCGGGTGATGACGTCTTTTGCCGATCTTTTACAGCGAGTGCCTACATGGGGAGCTTTAAGTATTAGTTAATCGGCCTAATATCTCAGTCCATACAGTGGCGCGTTGGCTTGGCGCACTGTACGAGCTGATGAGCGAGACAGTCTTTTGCATCCGTGGTTCGAACCCCGGGTGATGACGTCTTTTGCCGGTCTTTTACAGCGAGTGCCTAAATGGGGAGCTTTAAGTATTAGTTAATCGGCCTAATATCTCAGTCCATACAGTGGCGCGATGGCTTGGCGCACTGTACGAGCTGATGAGCGAGACAGTCTTTTGCATCCGTGGTTCGAACCCCGGGTGATGACGTCTTTTGCCGATCTTTTACAGCGAGTGCCTACATGGGGAGCTTTAAGTATTAGTTAATCGGCCTAATATCTCAGTCCATACAGTGGCGCGTTGGCTTGGCGCACTGTACGAGCTGATGAGCGAGACAGTCTTTTGCATCCGTGGTTCGAACCCCGGGTGATGACGTCTTTTGCCGGTCTTTTACAGCGAGTGCCTAAATGGGGAGCTTTAAGTATTAGTTAATCGGCCTAATATCTCAGTCCATACAGTGGCGCGATGGCTTGGCGCACTGTACGAGCTGATGAGCGAGACAGTCTTTTGCATCCGTGGTTCGAACCCCGGGTGATGACGTCTTTTGCCGATCTTTTACAGCGAGTGCCTACATGGGGAGCTTTAAGTATTAGTTAATCGGCCTAATATCTCAGTCCATACAGTGGCGCGTTGGCTTGGCGCACTGTACGAGCTGATGAGCGAGACAGTCTTTTGCATCCGTGGTTCGAACCCCGGGTGATGACGTCTTTTGCCGGTCTTTTACAGCGAGTGCCTAAATGGGGAGCTTTAAGTATTAGTTAATCGGCCTAATATCTCAGTCCATACAGTGGCGCGATGGCTTGGCGCACTGTACGAGCTGATGAGCGAGACAGTCTTTTGCATCCGTGGTTCGAACCCCGGGTGATGACGTCTTTTGCCGATCTTTTACAGCGAGTGCCTACATGGGGAGCTTTAAGTATTAGTTAATCGGCCTAATATCTCAGTCCATACAGTGGCGCGTTGGCTTGGCGCACTGTACGAGCTGATGAGCGAGACAGTCTTTTGCATCCGTGGTTCGAACCCCGGGTGATGACGTCTTTTGCCGGTCTTTTACAGCGAGTGCCTAAATGGGGAGCTTTAAGTATTAGTTAATCGGCCTAATATCTCAGTCCATACAGTGGCGCGATGGCTTGGCGCACTGTACGAGCTGATGAGCGAGACAGTCTTTTGCATCCGTGGTTCGAACCCCGGATGATGACGTCTTTTGCCGATCTTTTACAGCGAGTGCCTACATGGGGAGCTTTAAGTATTAGTTAATCGGCCTAATATCTCAGTCCATACAGTGGCGCGTTGGCTTGGCGCACTGTACGAGCTGATGAGCGAGACAGTCTTTTGCATCCGTGGTTCGAACCCCGGGTGATGACGTCTTTTGCCGGTCTTTTACAGCGAGTGCCTAAATGGGGAGCTTTAAGTATTAGTTAATCGGCCTAATATCTCAGTCCATACAGTGGCGCGATGGCTTGGCGCACTGTACGAGCTGATGTGCATACGAGTAGATGTGAAATGGGAGCTGGCGCTAATCACAATCTGTATAGCATACATAGCACGGTAGCATACGCCCATTAAAAGCCCCGTTTGCCTTTCATGGCACTATCAATTATCCGTATAATGACCACGCAGATTTTTTATGCTATCCCAGTCTGAAGTTGTTGTTACTTGTAAACAAACCCCTTCACTCAGTATAAACAATTTTCCTACGCTGCCCCTGGGAGGGCTAAAGGAGTTTAAAATTGCATCAATTGAGCTAATCTTATCACCACGTGTACTTCCATTCGTGCTTTTCAACATGATAGCCACGAAAAGCTAGATAATGATTGATAACAGGTCAAGAAAGATGTTCTCCTGCTGCTTTTTGGCACTTTTCCTGAAGGAGAACAATCGAGCGGATGGATATAGGAGTATTAGGATATAGGAGTATTCCACCTTTAAGTATGCAAACAACGAATTACTGTTACCTACCTAATGAGAAAACGCGAGAAACGCTCCTGCGTAACGAAGATGTCTAAGTCTAACTAGGGGTAAAGTTCGCAAAGTACACTTTTAGAAACGTAACATTGTGCCCTGTATGTTCTAATATCATGAAGGGTATCTTGTAAGGTCATTCATGTTTAATAATCGAGATAATATAGGCATGAGGCTAGATCCACGGCACTGTCATCTGTCGAAACGCAAATATTTGTGTTAGGTTAGCCTATATGGGCTAACCTTATTGAGGCCTAGGCTGAGCTATGCTCAAGTATTTTATTTGATTTGATTTATTTGTTTTATCACGTATTAACTTTCAAAGCCTGGCTCAGACCTAAGTTAGTTTTAGCGTTAGTTAGGACAGTTAGTTAGGCTAGCCGTGTGAAACAACTTTACGGTAAACTGTGCCCTCATATATACGTTTTTTGTCAATGTCATGAATTGAAATGGTCTTAACACCAGAAGGATCAATAAAGCTCTAGCATTATAAGAACCCATTGTAAGAGCCCAAATAAATCCAAACTACATATTATTAATACTATAGGCTATCCCGGCGTGTCCTTTTTAAATTGTCAATAAATGCATATGGATCCAATGGGCCTAGGCTAGCCCTGTATAAAATAATTTGTATTTGTATATTTATTTGTTTCATCACATTTTGCAGTGTGAAGGGAAGTCTCCTATAAAGCCTGCAAGGCTTAACAAAGTAGGAGACTCCCCAAGAAGAAGAAAAAAAGAGAGAAAAAACTTAAGAATAGAAAAAGAAAAGTTAATAGTAGCATCTACAATGATGTAATAATAGAATTGACGCTAATTGAAATTAATAATCTTAATAAACAATTTTAACGATCTTTATAATGATCTTAATTACAAACACACACAAGAATAAATCCATCAATAGTGAGAAATAATTTCAGTTTGGAGATTCCTTTTGAATACAGAGTCAAAAGGCATATTCTTAACATTATCTTGGAGATTATTCCACGTTTTCATGGCACGATCCGAGGGCTTAAAGAACCCATAGTACTTCGATGGGATAAAACATGTGCGTTATTACAATGGCGTGTTTGATGGTTGTGGATTAGTCTATTACTATAAATAAAATCTTTAAAAGCATAGGGTAGCAATCCATTTCATGCTTTATATGCAAATGTTGCAAGCTGGACTCTAATAATATCATTTAGTTTTAATAAATTTAATCTTTTGAATAGTGGGCTAGTATTATCACGTGGTGCAGCTTGTGAAATATGGCGGATAGCTCTCTTCTGAAGGACACATAGGTGATTAAGATTTGTAGAATAGGTTCCTGACCAAATAGTTGTGCAATAAGTTAATTTGGGTAAAATCAGAGTTATATACAGTGTTCTGAGCATATTTGGAGGTAAATAATGTTTAATTTGCATATAATACCAGTATTTCTAGCCATGCACTCTGTTACAGACTGCTGATATATGATCACGCCAAGAAAGTTTATTGTCTATGAGTACACCCAAGAACTTAGTAGTGTTAACACGATTAATAATCAACAAGAAACAGAAAGACTACCCTTGCTCAAAATCCATATGCATATAGGGCATGGCCCAATTGAAGCAATTTGTATCATGGCCCATACATGGTGCCATATATGGAATTTATATCTGACCATAACAAGAATTGGGCAGATATAACTTAAAGGCCATATAAGATAAAGGCCATATCTGCCTCAGATAAAACTTTATATGGGTCACATTTTATCTGGACCAGATATGGTCCATATTTAGCAGATCCATATATGGCTTACATATTGCAGACCCATATCTGTCCCATATATGGCAAATCCATATCTGTCCCATATGGCAAATCCATATCTGGCCCATATATAGCAGATCCTATAAGGCTAATATATGGCAAATCCATATCTGGCCCATATGTGGCAGATCCATATATCTGAGAAACCAATATTTGGCTTATATATGGCAAATTCATATCTGGCCTATAAATGGCACATCCATATCTGGCCCATTAATTAAAAATCCATATCTGGCCCATATATGGCAAATCCATATCTGGCCCATTACTTAGAAATCCATTACTGTCCCATATTATGATAAATCCAGATTGAACTAGTTAAAAAAAAAAACTACATCTGTGCCAGAACTTCTTCTGCAGATTTAAAGAAATATAATTTGAAACCAAATAAGGCAATATATGGCGCAGATAAAGCAACTCTTTATTTACTGCTTAATTATCTGGCCATTGATTACATTTCCTGTTTGATCCATCAGCAGGTATTTTCTTTTTTCTTTTTTTCACCATACCACAGTATGTCCAAGCCTTTACAAATAAAAAAAAACAAATACTACAAGAGGAATTTCTGTTCAAACAAACAAAAATACATGGTAAAGAGAATAAAATATCCTGGCAAGATAAAATGGTCCACAAATATATTGGCACTTGAGAGTCTGCTTCATGACAAAATGCCCTTCACTCTGCTGTCTCTAGGCGGCTGTCTTCAGTCTCTGCAAGGTCTGCAAGTCCTTTCATCGACACAATTCTCAAAATAATGATGAAGATAGACATATAAAGTTGGGACTTACTTTATTTCCAGCACATTCCAAACCCAATTGTGTACATAACATTTTGTGACACAGTTTTATTTGTGCCTCACAATGCTTCCAACTTGAAAGAGATTTCAAAATCTTTTCAAATTGTGTCTGAAACAAACCCATCTCCAGTCAATTAGACCTAAAAAGCAAGGCTTAATTGGAGGTGAAGATCAACTTATCTTGGACTTAAGAATCTACAGTATTGGTCTCAAACATATCACTCAAAAAGCTCCTTGCTGTTACCTAATCCGACTGCTACAGTATGGTCATAAAATGACAGCTGTTCAAAATATACAGCTGCACGCTCTGACAGATATTTTACTTGTACGAGAGTCTTTGTGGATACACTGTATTGTAAAAGTATACTTACTTTAAACTGGCATCGAGCGGTACCACTAGTACATTTAGAAAAAATACTTGAAGGTTGAATTCTTTATTCTTCTGTTGTCCTGTAGAGGTTGATACTAAATTGCATTGTGCTATTCCTTTATTTGATATATTTGCTTTAGTAAATAAGTTCCAGGAGGGCGATATGTTCCAGTTCAGTCCCAAAATATGTTGTTTCCATCCATTCCAAAAAATTTCTTCCTTACTTCTGACTGTTCAGTTCACTATAGAATTCTTTGCCAATGTCCTGACATCAATAGGTTTTATTTTACGAATCTCCATCACCTTTTCTTATCCTTTCTATTAAATTTCCTTATGCTCTCTACTCCTATCATGTGTACACTAGCTGCCTTTCCTATCTCACTCATATGTCCTTTGTTCAAAAGCAGGTCTCACATCATGGAGGTCTGTTTTTACCTCCATTTTCACACTTAATTACCGTCTGAGTCATCCTTTTTCCATCAATGACTCTGTGGTTACCTAGCAACCCAGATAGATCAAGTGTCCAATTTATACCCCCTTTGACTTAGTGTGCACTGTTAGTGGTTTACCATTGAAATATGTGCAGTACCACAAATTCCACAATATAGTAAGGTGACCAGACGTCCCCAATTTTCGGGGACAGTCCCCGATTACAGTGTGCAGTCCCCGATGAACAAGTGTCCCCGAAAATGTCCCCGATTCGTCAAAATGTTCAGGAATTTCGAAAATATCCCACATTATTAGTAAAATAATTGTAAAAACTAAATTTAGTCAAGTGTGCTGTCGCAGAACAGAACTAATCAGTATTTCAGGTGGGCCAGTGTAAAAGTGGAAACAGTGTAAAGGCAGAACCCATTCCAGTATGTCTTGTGTGGAATTCAGCAATAAGCTCAGTAGCACCAATGAACGGTATTGATGAAAATACACTCTTCAGAGAAGTACACTAAGACCAATTGATCACAAATTTATGACACAAGCAACTCACAAACTCTCAAAGAACCACGTAAATTTTAAGTGAATTTCATCCAAGAAAAACTGCATGTTTGAAAATAAAGTTGATTTTAAAAGTGCTTCTAAGTATCACCATTTTACATGTAAACACCTTAGGCACTTGATAATTTTCCAGGGTAACACCCCTCCCCAATATCAGCCACACAATAAATGTATTATGTCCCTGATTCCAGTCAGGAAAATATGGTCACCTTACAATATAGGGCAATGTAAATCTCTATGAAAATACACTAAGTAAGAGCATACTGTCTAACATCTAGTATATCTAGTTATATCTGGCTTAAATATGGCCAGATAAAACTTTATCTGCATATCTGGATAGACTCTATATCCAGTTATATCTGGCTTTATATCTTTATTAGGCCAGATAAAACTTGATATGCCTATCTGGATTGACTCTATATCCAGTTATATCTGGCTTTATATGGCCATATCAAACTTGATATGCCTATCTGGATTGAATCTATATCCAGTTATATCTGGCTTTATATGGCCATATCAAACTTGATATGGAATCTGGCTTAAAATTATATCAAGATATATCTGGCTTTATATGGCCATATCAAACTTGATATGCATATCTGGCTTACAATTATATCAAGATATATCTGGCTTTATATGACCAGATAAAATGTTATCTGCATATCTGGATTGACTCTATATCCAGTTATATCTGGCTTTATATGGCCATATCAAACTTTATATGGATAACTGGCTTACAATTATGCCAAGATATATCTGGCTTCATATGGCCAGATAAAACTTAATATGCATATCTGGATTGACTCTTTATCCAGTTATATTGACACAGGCTGTCCAGAAATGACCATTGACCTCAACAAAACTCTTCTCGCACTAAATGTGAAAGAAACATCAACATACTAAATATGACATCTGTACATGTTGTAATATTGTGTAAAATATGGTTTTCACAATTTGACCCCTGGTGAATTCAAACGACCATTGACCTCCGTCCACAACATTAGTGAGCTTCTTGTACTCAATGTGGTTCAAGCACATACCAAATATGAAATCTGTAAGCTTCCTTTGGGATGTTATACTAAAGAAGGTGTATTAGTGTAAAGAGACAGGTAAGAGGGGAGTGAAGCAAATGTTTGGCATATGTTGACTTCAAATGACATTTGACCTCCACCAAAAGCAATATGCTCCTTTAATTTGATATGGTACATTTCCAAACACCTTCATACCAAGTATGAGATCTGCCCAAGCTTCCATTATTGAGATATCATGTTTACAAGGTTTTCAAAATTTGACCTCTGATGACCCCGAATAACCTTTGACCTCTTTCCACAACAAAAGGTTTCTTGTACTTAATGTGATACTTCTACACACCAAATATGAGGTCTGCCCAAGCTACCCTTCTTGAGATATCGTGTTTACCCATTTTTACAATTTGACTACTGGTGACCCCAAATGACCTTTGACATCCACCAAAAATGAAAGGTTTCTTGTACTCAATGTGGTACTTCTACACACCAAATATAAAATTGACCTTTCCTTCTTAAGATGTCATGTTTACAAGCTGGGCGTCACAAATGCACACATACATAAGCCATCATGAATGCAAAGGTTACGATTATCATCAAAACCCAAAATATACAATAAATCAGGTATTATTAAGTAGTTATGGAACAAACTTATTAATTGATTAATGTGTGGTTTATAATATCAATATTTTATGCAGTGTGTCTGACTACAAACTTACTGTTTTATGATTTGGTTTTGATTTGATTATATGATGGGCTGATCTGGTTTCATTTGTAAAATCTATCATTCGTTTGGCTTAAGTTTATAATACTTTGAAGAATTATAAAGAAGAAGAAACAATATTGCTTTTGATTTCAGAAAAAAACACCATCCACTATGGGTAAGACCTTAGGTGAGGCTGGATTGGTGGAAAAGAAAGGTCTTCTCAGCTCTGATGATAGTCCTCATGAATTATGGGAGAATGTGTTAAAGGCCTATCCAAAACTAAGAGAAATGAAAGTGTTGTCCCAAATGTACAAAAGAAGAACATGTTAAAACAACAATATAGTTTAGTTTAGTAGAAAAAGGGATCAGGAGGGACACTTAAGTCCCCATCAAGGACCCTATAGAGAGAGGGAAAAAAACTGAAGACACAAACACTCAGACCCGATTACAATGTTTAAAGTGCTTGTCCAAAGCATTCTTAAACCCATTGACACTACTTGCAAGTACAACTTTCTCAGGCAAACCATTCCACTCATTCACAACCCTATTAGCAAAAACAGTTATGCCGAATATTAATCCTACTATGTGACTTTTGGAGTTTAAGACAATGACCTCTGGTACAACTCCTGTTAGCAAACATGAAAAAGTCGGCAAAGGATAAATTGTCGAAACCATACACAATCTTGAAAACCTGGATCAAGTCCCCACGTAACCTCCTAAGCTCCAGTGTGGTGAGATTCAACAGTTGTAACCGCCAATAATAAGGAACACTCTTTAAAGAACTAATCATCCTAGTAGCCCTCCTCTGAACCTTCTCAAGTACTTCCTTATCCTTAGCAAAATAAGGGTTCCAAGCCTGCACAGCATACTCCAGATGAGGCCTAACCAACTGCTTATAAAGCCTAACTACGATGTCCTCTTTCAGAAAACTGAAGTTCCTCTTGATCATACCTATAACTGTATGGTAGGACACTATGACTGAAGTAGTGTCACAAATGCAGTGAAGAAGTTAATATTACAATATGAAGACACTACAAGTAGGTACACTAAGACTGACAATAATGCCTCAAATTTACAAAAGAAGAGCGTGTTGAAACGACAATATATACAGGGACACTATGACTGACATTAGTGTCCGTAAATGTTCCGAAGATGCATACTGACTCAACCTGATGTAAGTCCATATCAAGTTTCGAGACATAAATATGTAAAACATTTGATAAATTGCCTTTGTAAACTGGATCACTTAGCATCTGAGCAAAAAGGATTAATGACTGAACTGATAGCCATCAATATTTTCGGATTTCCAAAATTTGCATTGCAAAATAATGTATTTGAAGGAGGAAAGAAATGTTTGGAAAAAAGAAAGAAGAAAATAAAATGTCTTTCAAAAAAAAATTAAAATGATGAATATTAATACATGTTTTTAAGACGACCATTTAGGGTCATTAATTCCAGTCTATTGGCTTATTTCTCTGAATATTTGACTGCATCTGATGCATTGTTTGAATTCTACAGATGGTCTCTGACATAGTCAGGACTTTAACCATATTATTTACCAACAAACATACTAAATGTGGAAGGCTTAAAAGTAGTTTTAACTGTTGTTATAACAACAAGTTCTATACTGCACCCTTATAGTTCCTCCTCATCAGCATCTATGTCTGTGTCCTTTGCAATGACTTCCTCAACAGCCAAATCTTTGTGAGTTCTGTGCTCATTAATTGAGTTTAAGCTTGATCTTTTACCTTTCTGCTTTTTAGTTTTTTGTATGCTTACAGTTAGTTCATCATGACATTTTCCATTAACACCCTGGGTTCCACACATTTTCCCCAACTGGTGCAACAGTTTCATTGGAACAACCATCTTTTCAGAGTTACATACTCAACCTTGGAATGTAGATACTTACCCTAAATTGTCTAGGACTTGAAGTCAAGATATTTCTTTAATAATATTCTTTCTTTGAATGTAAAGCTTCAAATCATGTACATTGATATGGTTACAAAATTGCAAGCTTTGCAGAAAAATCTCGAGCTTATACTTCTTTCATGTTTGGCAAGTGGATGCACTATGATTAGAAGAATATTCTGATTCTGTAGAGGTCAAAGGTCACTTAAGGTCAGCAGAGTTAAAGCCTTAAAATCTTATACATATGATATCTCAAGAAGGGTAGCTGCAAGTTTTGACACATGGATGCACCATATTTAGGTGATATGTATTGTTCATCATGAAGGTTAAGGTCAGTTGAGGTCATTTGAGTCTGCAAATAGTGTAAAACACTTTATTTCAAGAATAGTTACTTTGATAGACCTCCTTGTAGCACATGTATGTCCCACATTGACTAGAAAAAAAAAATTTTTATGCAGTCAAAAACTTCATTTGAGGTCAACAGAGGTACAGTAGCATTGCATAAACCTTGACATGATCTGTGAATGATTTTCTTCATTAACTCATATTTTCCTGTGCAAATTGTACATCATGTAGTAATTGCAATACAGAAATAGTAAATAAGAATATTAAATAGAATATTAAACAAAGAGTGAAACCACCTCATTTTAAGTTGTTTAAATAATGTCTGTCAAAATCTGTGGCCTTATTAAGGGGCTGTGATGTTGGAGATCTATCATATGGCTAATTTAAATATCTTTAAATTGACAGTCGAGGAAACCAGATGCCAGGCAGGGCCATCTACATCTTCAAGTAGATACAATAACTATTAAAGATTCCTTGTCCAGATATGAGTAAATAAAACTGCCAATGCCCAGGATTGAAAGTGTAAGATGTTTCACCACTAGTTAATGGAGTTTCCTAATGAATCCTTAATGCACTAGTCTACATCAACGGTGCATGTCTAAAAGATGTTTGACTACTAATTAATGGAGACACCTAATGAATCCTTAATGCACCAGTCTACATCAACGGTGCATGTCTAAAAGATGTTTGACTACTAAATAATGGAGACACCTAATGAATCCTTAATGCACTGGTCTACATCAATCGTATGTCTAAAAGTTGTTTGATTACTAATTAATGGAGACTTCTAATGAATCCTTAATGCACTATAGTCTACATCAATGGTGCATGTGTAAAATATGTTTGACAACTAATTAATGGAGACACCTAATTAATCCTTAATGCACTAGTCTACATCAATGGTGCATGTCCAAAAGATGTTTGAATACTAATTAATGGAGACACCTAATTAATCCTTAATGCACTAGTCTACATCAATGGTGCATGTCCAAAAGATGTTTGAATACTAATTAATGGAGACACCTAATTAATCCTTAATGCACTATAGTCTACATCAATGGTGCATGTCTAAAATATGTTTAACAACTAATTAATGGAGACACCTAATTAATCCTTAATGCACTATAGTCTACATCAATGGTGCATGTCTAAAAGATGTTTGACAACTAATTAATGGAGACACCTAATTAATCCTTAAGGCACTAGTCTACATCAACAGTGCATGTCTTAAAGATGTTTGAATACTAATTAATGGAGACACCTAATTAATCCTTAATGCACTATAGTCTACATCAATGGTGCATGTCTAAAAGATGTTTGACAACTAATTAATGGAGACACCTAATTAATCCTTAATGCACTATAGTCTACATCAATGGTGCATGTCTAAAAGATGTTTGATTACTAATTAATGGATACACCTCATTAATCCTTAATGCACTAGTCTACATCAATGTTGCATGTCTAAAAGATGTTTGATTACTAATTAACGGAGACACCTAATGCATTGGTCTACATCAACCATGCATGTCTAAAAGTTGTTTGATTATTAATTAATGGAGAAGCCTAATGAATCCTTAATGCACTATAGTCTACATCAACCGTATGTCTAAAAGTTGTTTGATTACTAATTAATCCTTAATGCACTAGTCTATATCAATCAGAAAGATGTTTGAATACTAATTAATGGAGACACCTAGTGCACTGGTCTACATCAACCATGCATGTCTAAAAGTTGAAATTTGATTACTAATTAATGGAGACACCTCATTAATCCTTAATGCACTGGTCTACATCAATGCTGCATGTCTAAAGTATTCAGACATATCACCTTCCTTTGTGAATGTACACATTGTAATGAAGACATATCACCTTCCTTTGTGAATGTACACATTGTAATGAAGAAATAGCAAAAGCAACTTTATGCATTGCACTACAAGAGCATCGATGCTGTTGATAGATTACTGATGACGGCAGGCGGCCTTCCATAGATTACGAGTGTGCCCATAAAATAAATAAAATATTCTGTTCTTTCAATGTACATGCCTTTATCTCAACTATAAATCCAAGTAACGTACATCTGGTATCGTGGTGGGTGCATGATAAAGTCATGAGGTGACTGACACTTATGTGATTATTGATCATACTGCAGGGTGTGGCTAACTGGCTAATCATGTCCATTAAGTACACCCACATAAGATATGGTAGGAGTGTTTGGGTGGGGCTGGGATGGAGGAGAGGGTGGTGGTGGTGAAATCCACTCAAGTTTGTACGGAATGCTCTTTTTTATACAAACATCACATTTTCCAGATCTCGTACCAGAATATTTACTTTCACAGAAATAATTCACAAAATTTCCTAGCTGAAGCTTTGCAAAAATTCTATGCCAGCCACCTATCCTTCCCACCCACCCCCCAAAAAAGAGGAGATTTTTCGATTCTATTGGTTCATGATGATCAGTAGCAGATGAACTAACAAACGGTGATTTGACAAAGGAAAGAAAATCTAGGCCATTTTATAAATCTAGCAAGACTCCAATGTTACAAACTTAATTTAATGAATATTTCAGATGGAATTATGGAAACCCAGTTAACTGTTGTGAAAGCAAATACCTTTGTCTATAAGTGAATAGCTACAATAATTGTCATGTTTGTCTTGGTTTATTTAATTCTAGATATATGTCCACTTAGGATAGAGACCCACTATAGCAGGGTTTCCCTAACCTATTCCCCCACGAACCCCCTGTGGGTGTCAGAGTTGTCCACAAACCCCCAACTTTTCCAGACACGATCAGTCATTATTATACTATAATACGCAAAACAGTGCAACATAACGTCGTATTGTAATGAAAAAACAAGAGGTGAACAAATATTTATTTGGAAACATTAAGATCAGATCAACTTCAAGACGTACTGTCATGCGTACAGTACACCAACCTCACCAAAGTCATGCGGCCTGTGTCTGATTCATAATTCAGTTATTTATCACATGCACGGTACGGTATACTTACTATGGCAACATATGCGTATGGAACGCGAAATGTGTTTGTCGATGGGTACGACTTTTGTACATTACTAAATTAAATGATATATCAGATTTTAGTTCAGCAAAAAGTACTCTAGTTTTGACATTCAGAAGCGTCTTACAAACCCACTGGATTGGACTCACGCACACCTGGGGGGTTAGGGAACCCCTGCACTATTTGGTCTCTAAGTTAGTAGTTGGTCTTGATACCAGCATAACGCCGCCGTTTTATTCTTCAAGAAGGAATTTCCCCGGTTCAAATCATGACTCAAAGCAAAGTCTTTAGAGTGAAATTCCATTGACAAAGAATGTGGCACTCACATTGAGAGGAAAACCATTCAAAACTGATATTTGAAACCCAATCTCAATATTTTATCCCAAACTCGTCACAGTTGAACTGATGTTATTATTTATTAATTGAAACCTATTCTGTTCGTGCATACCACAACAACGGTAGGCTATATATTGTAACTTATTCATATCGGCATTTCGATGTTTTCATCTTATAATTTGCTGAACGTATTTCAAAATTTCAAATGTTTAATCTCCACAAAAAAAAAATAAAGTTTTCGCAGTTGTTAGTTTAGGATAAAAGTGGTACTATGAAGCTGTGTAGTTATAACCCTTGGTCAACACAAGGTCAACATCAATACATTATTGACGGACATTTGCGGTGACCATGCGAACTAAAATTTTGATTTAGCATATATTGTGGATATCAGGACTTTTTATAGATAGTTTCAATTGAAAGGGAAGGTCGAAAAATCCAGCTTAGTGCTCCAGCACTAACGGTTTGTATTGTATCTCTATACTTACAAATATCTTGGGTAGGAGATGGGTCTGAATCATATATTAATCCAGATATAGGCGTACGGAAAAATAAAATATCAAAGTTTTGGTCGCACATTTTTCAAGAGATTCTGTATTCTCAAGTACAAACAACAATGTAATATCCATTTAAAAAAAACATGTAGAATAATGATAAATTTCTCAAACTCGGAGGCTCGGATATCTCCAAAATTAAAGTCAGACATCTGGCATATTTTATATTTAACATTTATGTTTTCTTTTGTGTGTATCCAAGTGCAACTAGCATTTAATTCATGAGACTAATTTTACGATACATTATTCGTGCACTGGCACTTACAACCAGGCAAAAATATTCATTGAAACCTTTTAACGATATCTATGCTGAACATTACAGTGAAATTTTTGTCAAAGATTACATGTGAATAATAACGAGCGATGTGTAGCGTGTATGCAGTGGTAGTAGACCGTCCAGTAGATTATTTCGTTATCCTCCTTTTTTACCGAGGAATCAAATCATATTATCTTTCCTCTGCAAAGATTTGTAATTTCGATTCGGTTTATTTGACATTCGGAGAGAAAAATATAAATATGCAAACTTAAAGTAAAAAGACATATATACCCGATAACAATGAACGTATTGTGACAAGTTGACAACATAAGACAGTTATTCTTCAATGGAGCCAACCTTGACCCCTGCAGTGTCTTCATCCGTTAAATCAACTCTTATACTGTTCATCACAGCAATTTTGGGTGTACCTATCGCTTTTGCAAATGTAGTCCTCAACGCAACACAAGGTCAGAAGAGTTCATGTGAACATATATACTTTCTATCTAGCAATCGCGGAATTAACTGGTTGGAGGGGTGACCTTTTTTCTATCAACATTAATTAGGGGAATTTTCAACTACCCAGAATTGCCGAGACCGGTTTGCGACGTTTGGATTATAACAAGATCGTTTTCGTTATCTACGTCCAGATTAATGGTAATTGAAAACTTTGTTCTATAAATCAAAGGCAAACTTCCTGTTGAACTAAATATAACAAGTACTTTCAGATATTATCTGGAAGCCAATTCATTGTAGGATCAAAAATATATATTGATAATGGTTTTTATATAGCTTTGTGGAATATATATTGTATGATCTTACAAATGTATTGATCATGGATTTTATATAGCTTTGTGGAATATATATTGTATGATCCAACAAATGAATTGATCATGGATTTTACATGGCTTTGTGGAAAATATTGCCATTTTATGGACTACGTTTGCCGTGGAGCGATTTCAAGAAAATGATTTATCAATTATAAAAGCACTTTGCCTTAAACAAATGTAACATGATATTGCATACCATAAACCAATCGGTGTGAGATGACATACAAAAAATATATTGCCAATTTTGAAGGGAGTACTTCTAAGTATTTTATAGACCCTATATTAGAAATATTTCGGTGTTAAGAAAGTAATACATTCAATGATGAAACGTTAGGACATTTTTATTTTATTTTGAAGAAAATGGTTTAAAGAGGAGATAACAAATTAACGCATGCATGAGGCAAAAAACGGGCGTATAAGGATGTATGATATTTGTTGTTCCACCTTGTAGCGCCCAATACATAATGTAGCCTCAATGAATGATAATAGGAAACAATTTAGACGATAAAATTTAACAATCATTTAAAAGATATTACATATGCGTCACGGTTCTGCACTTATATGTAGATATAACTTGCCACCATGCCTCTCCGGTGTTTTCAGACTAAAACAAATTTGTGACTTTCTGGTCATCAAGTTTCGTGTGATAAAGCATTTTGTTTCTTTTTGCAAGGATGGTTTACTTCTTAATTTAAAGTGCATCCAAATCTCAGTAATCGTCGTGAGGTATAACAGTTATAATTATAGGATTTTGTTATCAAGTAATGATGTCTTAGAAAAACAAAACAACAATTAACGTGTTCTAATGGCCTTTCCATTGGTCGTTATGGCAACGATTTGTGCATTTCGTTCGAATTTAATGACGTGAATAGAAGAAAGTCGTTTGTTTGCTGTAAAGAACGTTTATTCAGCGGTCAATGTCTTTTTGGGATGAGGTGCCTTAAGTCTGTGTTTCATTTTGTACGAGTTTGTATACTGCCTATACAAACAGTCACCACTATTCAAGGATTCATGATTAATTGAAGAATAAAACCCATTAGAGAGACAACAGAAACTATTAGAAAACGACGTAATGTTCACATATTGGAAAGTATTGGAAATCTGTGTTTGTTTTTAAATGGATATTAAACAAGCGTCTATACTGGTGAGAACGTGGAGTAGAAAAGTCAATCTTTGAATCAACAGTGGATCTAAACTGAAGTGCTTTATACTAACATTTGAAGGAAAAAAATGATTGGAAGTTGGGTGCCATTAACTACAAAGAAATGAATATTTGTAAGCTAGAATTACTTCAAAATCAGTTCCTAATGAAATATTAATTACTATACAGGATAATTTGACTACGACAGAAATCTCTACGGTGAAAAAATGAACATTTTTGTTCAAGTGATAGTTTGCTTGTTATATATACTTATGGCACACCTTGAACGCACCCTAGGGGAACAGCAAAACATAACAGGAACAACGCCTTTATCTGCAACAGACAGTTTTGTGGCTGACACGGCAGAGACTATTTTATTATATCTCCAAGGTTTACTTGGCATAGCAATAATAATTACAAATTTATTTGTCCTGGTGACCCACATCAGCAAAAAGAAAACAAGCCACAAAAACGTTGACATTTACGTATTCTATCTCGCAATTGCTGACTGTCTTGTCGGATTATTTATATTATTTTTGACATTCATTTGGGGAATTCTTTCTTTTCCCGACGTACCACGCATGATCTGTCATATTTGGGTAATCATGCAACATTTCTCCATACTGTTTTCTGCACTCGTCATTATTTTACTGAGTTATGATAGACTCAAGCTTGTGAGGACTCCATTAAAATACCACAGAAAGCAAACCCACGCTCGCATCCATTCCTATGTCTTATGGAGTGGTAGCGTTTGTTTCCTCTATTGCATTGCTATTTACAGTGTCCATTTTCTGTTTCCGGACGATACAGAATACGGCGCCATTGATGTTGCGATTTGTATCCCCGAGTTATTGAAGAAGGGAACATATCTAGCGATACTAAGTATCCTTGATTTCTTTATTCCGTTCACTGTTTTGCTGTTGATTAACATTGGCTTTTATTGGAAACTAGTTGGCAGCATACAGGTCATGTCAAACATGCAACAACAACAACACAGAGTAACTTACAGCCCGGGAAACCAGCTATCGAATGACGTGGATCATCATTTTCAACGTAAAGACGTAAACGTATCTCATGCAAACAGTGCATATAAAGTAAGTGATGATGAAAAAACAAGTGTCGCAATTGACGATAACAACTTGGCGCACGGGAAAGACCAAATTATTACTGCAAGTTTGAAGTTACAGACACACGACATGTCAGTGGGAAATATTAAAGACGTCGTGTACATGAACGCAATTGAAATAAACTCAGGAAACGTTTCACAACCAGAGAAAGGTGATAAGAGGCATCAGAAAGCAGTGAATGGTGTTTTTGAAGAGAAACAGAAGAAGGAAAAAGCAAAGCTTCGTAAGATTGCTAAGAAGTTGTCCACATACGTGGGAGTCTTTCTGGTATGTTGGCTGCCGTATGAAATAACTGCTTGTCTTCCTGTATATGGTGTGGTAGTCTCTTCATCTGTCGCTAACATCACTGGGCTTCTTTTACTGTTTAATTCTTTACTCAACCCTCTTCTTTATGCAATTTTTAACCGGCAAAGGTAATGTCGAATGCAGTATGTAAACATGGAGCACTCCAAAATGTCAAACAAAGCAACTATACATACACACACATGTCTTATATATATAAAATGCCTTGATAAAGCAATCCTCCCTCGGTAGTGAGCCTAGGCCCCTAGACCGGTTACGGTTGTCCTTCCGCATGCGATATGACTAAAGTCTAATGACAGCAATTATCACCACCTCATGTTACTTAAAACTGTACCCCTAACGATAGATCCGCATGCCATGATTACATTGGATGACGGTTATGATGTCATGGGCTTATCACTAACAATTCAATACTAGGAAAATAGGCTTAGCCTAACTTAGGCCTATGTACGTAGCCTTGCCCTTGGTCTAACTAAGGTTAGCCTAGGTCAAAACTTAAGCGTATAATATTTCAGTTTATTAACATATCTAGAATTGTACAAATATTCAAACACATCTTCCATATGCAACATATTTTCAACACTATAAATGTGATAAAAGGGCATTAGCCAGTAATCTGAGTTCTGAGGTAGGCCAAAGCCTATACTCAGCCTATCCAGTTATGTTCTGGACAGTAACTTCATAGGCTATTTGCCTAAATTTAATGAAGTTCACTTAAATGAGCTATGATTTTAAGGCCTTATGATATTCACTTACCATGGTCGGACAAAGCATTGTGGGCAAAACGAAACATTCAAGCCACTACTCGTGCTAATATCTCATCCTATGATGACTGTTACTGAAAGTAGACATGCATCACACTGTTTGCACTTTTCATAAGGTGAGATATGTTGACCTGCATAACTAATACCCACTTTGCAAAATTAACATTTAACTGAGAACTGCATGCACAGACTAGTATTACACAAAATGGGATATACAGCATACTTTTAAAGTATAATCAACTATTGCATTAGATAAATCTGAAAAATGTTTATTAAGTTTCATGAAGATCAAACAGTCTTATACTGCATTATTAGTGACAAAACTGTCGTCGAAACGCCTCTGTTTAATTCTTAAAATTGTAATACCATTAAAGTTTCTCAGGGGGGGGGGGGGGGGCACTGAAGAAACGACCGCACTTGATCGAACAGCAATCTTCACTATGATGACACGTTAGGAAATTGTACAGTGCAAAAAGGACGTGGAGCACTTGCTGTGAACAATATTTGGCAAATCAGCGGTTCAAATATTTACTTTTATCAAGATAGCATGACAATGGAAGTTTGATATAAAATTTTGAAGGGCATCTACAGTAAATATATTATAAATTTTTACAGAGTTAACTGTTTCCTTTTTTGGGGGTATTAAAGAGAAAATAACTGCTTTTGTGAAGTAACGGAACGTTGAATGAATAGTCTCCACCTGATTTTGGAACGATGTTGGAACTTGTAATGTAATTAAAAATCAGTACTGAGGCAATACATGTATTTTCCAAACAATATCATGAAATAAAAAAATGAAGAATGATCATTTTCGAACGAAAGAAAACTGACATTAAGTAAACGAACTGATAAACAAACTGTATAACAATTGAACATGAATCTTTACATTTAAACGGAAATACATTCTACTGGACTTTGTATTTGTATATTTGTTTGTTTCATCACAATTTACAGTGTGACGGGAAGTCTCCTATAAAGCCTGCACGGCTTAACAAAGTAGGAGACTCCCCAAAAAGAAAAAAGAGAGAAAAACTAAAGAATAGAAAAAGAAAAGTTAATAGTAGCATCTACAATGATGAAATAATCGAATTGACGCTAATTGAAATGAATAATCTTAATAAACAATGCTTTATAAAAACATGAAGTTAACGAATATCAAGGAACCTGCTTATCTTATGAATTTTAACAATGTACAATATTTCTATTGATCATTGATTATCTTGATCACACAAAATGATAGAGACCTGTTAATAGCTTGTAGCTTGTCAGTGATATTGCACGCTGCACTTACCGTATCCCATTAAAGCCTACCTTGCGCGTGTGACTTAAAGTGCTTTCGAATATCAAGAACAGTCAAACAAAGCGGTAAGAAAGAAGATTTCGGTCAAAGAATCGTACTGAAAGATCTGAAGACCATGACATCTTGAATTGCGCAATAGTCTCGTGAATCGATTTTTGTTTATAAAACGAAACGTCTTTTTCGATGCTATAAAACATTTGACTTCTATTTGATAGGAATAGAACAGTAATTATATTTATATAACTATCAAAAGCAATATTAGTAATAAAAAAGGACCGACTAAGACCCCGGTCATACGTCTGGCCATGGTACGGTTTGCCTGTGACCGCTCTCTACTATGGTCTGACGATCGTCCGACCATCGTCCACTAATGATGGTAATTAGCATGGTTAGCCCCAAATTCGTTAGCAGGAAAAACCATGCGTGTGACCGCAATTGCGTTGTCCGACTATGCATTTTAGCGTAAACACTAACCTCGATCGGAAATCCCCGATTTCAACCCCTTGACATAGCGACGCGTGCCTAGATACATACGATGTAAACAACACTAATACATGTATTGTACATAGCCTACACACGTACAGTTTCTACCACAAAACAACACAACAGTCAACACTCAGGACAATTCGACAAGACAACTCGCAATGGCTCCCACAGCTCGCGGTAAAACCTAGGAGGAATAAGAAGTCCTGACACTAATTGATAAATTTTTGGGGAAGAAGATACAGAGTATGGTGGACAACACCGTCAGGAATAAGGAGGTGTTTAGGAAGTGTGCGGATCGGATGATGGCGAAAGAGGGATACAAACGGACGCATACGGAAATTAGGACCAAAGTCATCAATTAAAGAGCTGGTACAAGCGACAGATGGAATCAATGAAAGAATCAATGAAAGCGCTACGGCAAATTGAGCTTCCATCGCCATCATCTACTACTTACAACTAAAAAACCCGCAAAACATCGTAAAAACCGTGACCCTTGACCGACCCAACGCAACTGCGCATAATAGCTTTGCAAAAGCATAATTAACTCACTGACGCATGTGTCCGCGAATAACAATTGTCCGCATATAGTTAAAAGAGTATACGTGTGACCGCTACCGTAGTTAATTTAATATGGTCGGACTAAAGTTAAGAAACGATGGTCGGAAGATGCAATTTTATACGTGTGACCGGGGTCTAAGATTTCTCCCCTTGTTAGTGGTACAATGGTGGCTATTCTTTCAATATTTATACGGAACTTTTGGCATTTGATGGGACTTGAAGATGCATTTTGATCAAAGGGTTTTTTGAAGCTAACAATACGAGGACATCAATGTAGCAGGTTATTTTTCAGATCTAATTAACACTTGCTAGATGAAGACAGATATGGCTAACATCCTCGAACATCATAACAACGTAACTGGACCGCCTTCATTTGTGACCGACACTGCTCTGTTTCTCACCCCTGAAACAGCAATCACGATATATCTACATGGTGCACTTGGGATGGCCATTATCCTAACAAATGCATTGGTCCTAGTGGCACATTTCAACAATAAAAACAAACGTCATAAAAACGTCGACATTTACGTATTTTATCTAGCGATCGCTGACTTTCTTGTCGGATTAATAATAATGTTGTTATTCTCTGTTTGGGGAATGCTGTCTTTTCCTGTGATACCTCTCATGGTTTGCCATATTTGGTCAATTTTAAAACAGTTCTCCATATCGTTTTCTGTGTTGATAATGATTCTTTTAAGTTATGATAGATTAGAACTCGTGATAAATCCATTAAAATACCACAGAAAACAAAACCCAGCTCGCATTCACTGTTTGGTATCTGTAGCTGGTAGCTTGTGTTTCTTTTATTGCACTATTATTTATATTATGAGTTTCTTCTTCATTGTTCAAGAGGATCAAGTTGGTATCAATATTTATAGTTGTATCCCGGAACTCACTACCAATGGATTATATCTTATGATACTCACTGTGTGTAATTTTTGTATTCCTTTCAGCATTGTATCGGTGATTAATGTTTTGTTTTATTGGAAACTCGTTCAAAACTTGGAAGTCATGTCAAAAATACAGCAAAAAGAGAGAGACTACCGGCGCTCTCAATGTAGTCACCAGCATGGAAATCCACTCCCTAACAGTCACGAGCAATGTTACGATGGCAAGGGGAACTTGGCCCGGGAAGAGATTGATAGACAACTGGTTTTCTCTGAGGACAAAACTGGAACGAAACCACACAAAGCTGTTGTAATGTTTGGAGACGTTGAGGAAAATACCCATAACGAATGTTGGACACAAAATGTAAAGGAATCCGTTGTTGCTTCTTCACAATCACAACAAAAGAGTAATTCGGGGGGTAACAACAGTATAGTCCTTAACCCATTCGGTGGAGCGGAGCGTGACAAGGATGATAAGAGACCTTGTCATAAACAACAATATGATGTTTTTGAGGTGGCCAGAAAGAAGAAACATGCTCAGCTTCGTCGCATTGCTAAAAGGCTGGCAATCTATGTGGGAGTTTTCTTACTTTGTTGGTTGCCATTTGAAATGTCATCTTTTCTGCTTTCCTGTGGTGTGGCAGTTCCTTTATTTGTTATGTATATAACGGGATTAATTTTATTGTCTAATTCTGTACTCAATCCTCTTATTTATGCATTATTTAGTAGAAATAGTAATAGAAATTAATTTCCAATGGACTGTATAAAAACCTGAGACTTTGACTTCAAGAAAACGAATAGTAAGTTATCATATTGAGGTAAATATCTCTGTTGGTGTAGTTTAATGTTATCCAATGTTTTGCTTTTCATCTAAATATCTATTAAACTTATTACTCGGTATCTTCTAGGAAACAGTTAAGAAAGTAAAAAATCAATTCATCAAACCTTTCTGTTTAAAGCCGATGTGACCGTGTTGCATGAAAAATATATGTACATACATTTATATTACCATTTTATCATTTCCGTTTCCGTTTCCGTTTCCGCCATTATTTTGTTGTGATAATTGAAATGTTGGACATTTAAAAGCACCGTATTCTCTGCATATGTCCCAAAGTTATATTACATAAGATATGACATGTATTATAGCGGTTTGAAAGCATAACAGAAAGTTTGAAGCAACCCGGGAATAGTTTAATGTAAGTTTGATTTCTATAATTTGAATACTAATTCACAAATCTCTGTAATACGCCCACATTTCTTACTTAAAATATATTTATTTTTTATAATCACTATGATGTAGTTGGCAAAATCATGAACAGTGTACCCTCGGTGCGCTATTTCAGCCTACATGTGAGTGCACCCTTAAGGGGTTGGTGGAAGCGTTAAGGTGCGACTTTAAACATTGAAATGTTGCTTTAATCACCTAGTCAGCTGAAAAGGCATCTCCGGTTTCACGAATGATCCTTTACTCAACCCATCTCTTTGTGCAATATTTAAAAGGCATAAGTAATATCGCATGCAGTATAACGAAAATCCACGTTTACTCCAAAAGAAAATATTATTAGAGAAAACCAGAGAAATAAGATAGGCCTATGACTCATAATTGACAAATAAGGAGTAAAGTTTTTAAAATATATTGGAATTTCGGTCCCCCTGGGACATTCGTCAGCAATACTTGGCAGTCGAATGAAAAGTACAAAATGTAACACAATGAAAGTATGACGCTAGATAAGTGTAAGTTGCAAAGATGGAATTAGAACCAACTATAAACCATGAATATACAGGAAGCGGATTAAGGAGCAAAGAACGGATTATATATGTTTGTAGAACTGATAGTTGTTAATGGGTCCCAAGTCTTTGTTGAGGCCAGTGATGTGAGACTAAATACGAAAGATCCAATCGATTTCTTTACGTTTACGTTCAAATGCGGATTTGAAGTTCGAGGCAATTAAAATACATTTTAGGTTTTTGAGAGAATGACTATGAAGATTGAAATGTTCGGAAACGGTGGAATCCTGCAAAATTATCACGAATAGATTTTTTGTGATTATTAAAACTTAAGCAAGCGGAACCGGAAGCCAGTTTCACCTACATAATTGCCGTCTTTGCAAAGTACACAGTAGAAAATGTAAATAACATTAATAGAATCACAAGAGAGGGAAGGGGGTCTTAAACTATAGCTAACAATATTCCCAATGTTGACATAGTTTAAAATATAACAATCATAAAAAACTCATTGGCATTTGGGATTTGAAGAATGACAACAAAAAAAGACTACAATTATCGAATGGTGGATTATCACAAAAGCTAGTCCGTACAACTCAGCAGCAACAAAATTGCAACTTGTGTTTAGCCGAGAAGTATTATATTCTACTGAACCAGGCCTGTGCACCCTGAACAAACGAAACGAATTAATGCTAAATGCAGACACCAAACCAAACTTTTCCAACACCAAAGTTTTCCTTTTCTTTACAGGGAGTCCTCTACTTTTAACTCTCTACTTTTACAGGGAGTCCTCTACTTTTACAGGTAAACCATCTGGAGGTTTTTTTAGAGGACTTCCAATCACATTGTATATATTCACGTGATAAAACAAATCAATCAATCAATCAAACCAAATACCTACTGAGTGCAGTGACGAGAACCTTAAGTGGGTATGCACAGTCTTAATTTAGCCACTGATGAATGCAGACGTATATTGTGTGTGTGTGTATGAAACAGTCTGTCTGCCTATGTAGGATGGTTGTCTAGTCCAGAAAACACCACCCATTATCATAATCTTCAATATACAGGCTCTTCTTGAATATAATTGAGCACTTTCGCAGGTGTATACCCAAAATCTTATGTGAATATATGTAATTGAAATCGTAGTAAATTGGAAAATCCAGAACAGTGAAAAAAACTTCCAGCCTCCGCCGGGATTCGAACCCGGGCCTCCCGCTTCACATGCGGACACCCTAACCACTAGGCTATGGACGCTGATTGTATGTTCAGAGGTTCGAAACCTACAGAAAGGTCGTTATTCCACTGTATGCGTTTGTCCTTTGTATCGAACAATACTAGTTCTGTTTTTGGTGACATATTTTGCCTTACTCTAGAGATCAAATATGATGCAAACCAACTCGAAATCATTTGTGATTCTTTTAGCCGGATCTCGAAAGAGATACTTTGAACAGACTTATGTTATTGAAATGGAGATAAACGACAAAAGCAAATGAACACATATATATAATTGAAATCGTAGTGAGTTGGAAAATCCAGAACAGTGAAAAAACTTCCAGCCTCCACCGAGATTCGAACCCGGGCCCCATTTATATATATATATATATATATATATATATATATATATATATATATATATATATATATATATATATATATATATATATATATATATATATTCCGTTGTGCGGAATGGAATATAATATCAGGACGTGGGTAAGATATCAATAAATAAAAATAAATAAACATTTTAGCCAAAATATTTCAAACGAATATATCAATAAAGGATTTTTGATGGCATTAAATTTCGAAATTAACGAACGGAAACTGACATTTAGACGAAATGAGAATGTTGATAATAATGCTTTAAAAATAAAGTGCGGTTAAGAAGATCTACTGAAATCTAAAACGTAATTCCTATATATCCTCGACATAGTTTAACGTTTAACAATAGAAGAAAACAGAAATGCTTGGTGTAGGTACATACTTTAATCATGACTTATCAGAGATCCGGAAGCAGCCATGCAGTGATCAAATATGACACAAAAAGGAACTTAATATATCTTGCCATTTAGTTTTCAGTGGTATTGTACACACATTCCTTTCAGGTAGACCGCGTGCGTGTTTCTATAAGTGCTTTCTCATATCAATAAAGAAAGAACGAAAGAAGTTTCCTCATGCAGTTAATGACTAAAAAGCGTGATATCTTCGAATTGCACAACAGTCTCGTCGATCAATAATAAATTGTTTAATAATAAATAATTTGTTTTTTAATGGTTACGAGTACATATATTACTCTACTGATATTAATAACAACAGAAAGTAGAACTGAGATTTTATTTCTAGTTAATGGCATCTATAGTAGCTATGCTTTCATTGATAAATGCAACGCTTAATGGTAACCTGTTTTGAAACTAACCAACGGTGCGACATTTATTCACCTTTTCTGTATTGATAAACTATCTCGTAGTTGAAAGGCTCACGTGTGTCCACTTAACGAGCCGATGTTAACCATTGCAGTATTAGATTTAATTCATCTTTTCTGTATTGATTAAATATCTTGTAGTTAAAAGGCTTCTCTGGTTTTGTATAGAATTCAGTATAAAATCTCTTGTTCATATTAAGCTAAGTGGAAGTTTATTTGTTCGTTCTCGCTAAGCTGAAAATGCTCTTCAACGAAAACACAATTATCATATTTGAAAGTTGTGTTCTTTCTTGCAAATATTTTGCTGAGACTTAATGTACACTCATTGGACGAACTCTAGCCACTGGCTATTTTGTATGAAATGTATATACAAATTTATGGATTAATAATTATAAGGAATAAATGCTCAGTGCAGCAACTTTGAGTTGTGTCGATTCTAAAGGAAGACCCCAAAGTCAACACTCAAGTTGCATAGGGCAGTGTTGGCGTCTCCTCCTGTATAATATTTTGATCCTACGAAATTTGATTTTTTTTTTCAAGACAACAATATATACGACCGTATACTATATATACTTTATTCATTTGTTTATAAACATCAAAAAGATTACACATGACTATATAGACAGCACACATTGCAATTATTTACACCAATTTAATCCCGGGGCAAGGCTTGTTCACTTCTTTCAAAATGGAGGGTTGTGTAGAAAGTCATATGGATATATGATTCCTTGAAAAAGTTAACGCATCTTGAAATAACTCGTTTATTTTCTCTCCATCTTTGTCTACCTCTATAGACTTGACAATTATTTAAAAGTCTCGTATATATGTGCTATGCAAGGACAACGTCATTTCAAAAGAGATTAAACAGGGAAATTGTACAAATACATGTTTTATGAACTATAGGTAAACACGAACACTCTTCAACTTTTTCTCATTAAAAAGTTCCAGTGATCCACTTGCCATCCAATTTCTCACTATAACCCATTCCTTTGTATTCCGTTGACCATGGCCAATAAAGGAAATAAATTATTAATAGGAAACATTGTTCTAAAACGAAACATGGAAGACCTTAGAAACACTAATAAGTAGACGTCACTGTGGACCGCAAAATCGTTCCTTTTTCGGACTATGGTTGCAAATGTAACTTGGACAAAGAATATCTCTTTCGTGGACATAGAAAGTAGGCCCTATACTGCTTTCATTTCAGTTATTTGCGGCACTCGAGTGTTATCTATTAGTAACTGACTTGTTGAGGCATTGTATAAAAACTGCAGTACCGAAGTGCAACACCATTGAAATTAAGCTCAGTGTTGCTCATAATTGAATACAATCGTTATTTTTTATTAAACGAGATTTGTTTTAATTTAAGATACCAGTGTAAAATATTGCATTAAAATGATCGTCAAATAATACCAATGTCAGATATAATAACTTAACTTGTTAAAGGAAATGTTAGACCGGTTTTATAGCCGAAACCGTCATTGCACAATCCTCAATCACCACCTCCCCCCCCCCCCCCTCAACCCCTCCACCAGTCCTCCCAATTCCACCCCTGGCCAACATTGATAAAATGCACAGTGATAATTTCTTCTTCTCAGAGTGAAGTAACAATAATATTAATAATAATATTTAGAATTTATAAAGCGCCGACATATCCATCGATAACGGTGCCCAAGGCGCGTCACAATATTACCCTGTCAAACCTGTCAAACATAGAGACAATCCCTCCACATGGCAGCAGCTAAACAGCGCCCAACTGACAGGTCCTTATTCATACACCTGTGTGAAGAGCGGCAACGGAGATATAGAGCCTTGTCAAGGACACAGCGTAAAGATCTGGCCACTAATCGGACCTGCAAGATCACAAGTCAACTGCCTTAACCACCTGACCAACACGCTCTCATTTGACCACAACTATATATTCATCCCTTAAAGAGTGAAAGCATTCACTTAATACAGTACTGAAAGTATTTAAAGTTACTCTTTCATATGATTGACAGCCACTTCTGTAAGGATTGAACATCCTTGACACACTCAAAAAGTGGATTTCTAGCTCTATGATAAAAGTGTTAATTTCTTTGCAGTATAACATACGATTCCAGTTTGCGCATGTCGTTAATAGAATGCGCCAAATAACTGAGTACTTTTTTAGAGCTGCCTCCGCACAGTGTATTAGCTCATTAAATGTCTCACTCACTGCTCTGGATTGTTGGATTCCTTCATCGGAATTAATTTTAACATCTGTGCATGTTGGTAACACGACATAGAAAAGTTATTCTTCGGTTAATTTAGTTGAGGATATGAGCACATATATGTCTGCACAAGTTTGTGTTGCCAAAGCTGGATCGTTATAATAACATGTTTATCTTTGTCTTATTGACTATAATGTGTGTTTTTTTTTCTTCAAACTATTGGGTTGGTAAGGAGGAAACGATGATTGGGTACGGCTGAATTACTCTTCGCTATTCTCGTTCCGTATGCCATAGTGCCACCACGGTATATGTAACCAATATTAATCTAACAACTTTAATATAAAACGACGGTTCAGAAACACCGATACCCGATTTAAAATGGGAAAAAAAGTCAATAGAGACCAGTCTTAACTCTTCGCATATTTAAGGTTTGTATTATGAAGACCTATATGTTTAAATTAAACTTGAATTGGACTCGTAAACCGAAAGTGGACAATGTTTTCATTTGCACGACTAATTTCAGATGAGGTACGGTGGTGAGGTATTAAAACTAATTCTGATTAAGAAGCAAAGAAATAAGAAACACGAGATAAGAAAAGAAGTATGTTGAATGTTGAAATCGTGTTATGTTACCGTTAACAGAATATTTTTCGATGGAAAGTGTTGTTATTGTTATTACTATTCATGATGCAATAATTAATGAACATCATTTACAGGATCGTCATGTTGACGTCATCATCTATATATGAGCGTTATTCATTCACTTCCATGGTCGGTGTATATGTTACCATTCATGCTATGGTGAATCACCCCATTATTGTCACGATAAGGCATAACATTAATATTAGATCGCGAATGCATTTTCCATCAACAAATGAACATATTTTCTTGGCTTGTCCTTCCTAAACAAGAACATCTTCTTATCATGGATGGTTGTAAGCGAAGAGGTGGATATTTGAGTGAAGTTTCAATCACCGACGGACGCTTTGATTGTTAAGTGAAATTTTTGCCGAAGAAACTATATTTAGTGAAACTAGTCATGGCGAACATCGGTATATCTCAAGTAATCGAACATAGCAACGTAACTGAGGCGAATGTAAACATTTCTCTGACTAGTTCTGTCCCTCCGAATGTAAACTTTCAATTTTCGTTACTTCTCTACGGTGTTCTTGGTATAGTTGTTATGTTAATGAATCTATACGTCATTTTTACATACATTCGGAGCAAAGACATACGTGATAAAAGTGGCAATGTTTACGCTTTTTATTTAGCGGTTGCTGACTTTTTTGTCGGAAGTTTTTTAATTTTCTTTTCTACTCTATGGGTTTTTCTGTTTTATCCTGAGTTACCATACAGCGTTTGCCATATCTGGTCTATAATCAAACATTTTGCTATTTTGTATGCTTCGTTAGTGATTGTTTTACTAAGTTACGATAGACTTCAACTTGTTACCAGCCCATTGAAATATCACTTGATACAAACGACTGGTCGCATCCACCGTATAGTTCTCATAACTAGCAGCATTTGCTGCACTTATTGTGCGGCAACTTACTTCCTATCGTTGCACTTTGATGACCAACATGGCGATGCTACTTCTATAAGACTTTGCATTCCCGTAGTAGTCAACGAGACCATTTATCTCGTCATTCTCAACATTATCGAGTTCGTCATACCTTTCTTGATATTAGTTGTGATTAACGCTGGATTTTATTGGAAACTTGTCTATAAATTGCACAATATATCAAATACGCAACTGGAAGAAAGAAGACCACCCAAAAGGCAACAATATATACCTAATGACCCTGAACATCGAATTAACACAAACCGGATAACGTTTGAAGAACAGTTCGAAATTAAATTGGAGAAACAGACTGGAGAAGCGCAAAAGGACACTGTTGCTTCCCAGCTGCCTGTATGGACACCAGAACATGTTGTCCGAGTTGCTAATGCGAATCATGTGTTGGTGCGAAATGAGAAAGATTCAGAAATAGAGACGTTAGGAGACATTGATTCTCGTAATCCAATTGGGGATATGACCGAACAATATTCAAAGAAGGATAAGAGAATTAAGAAAGAAGATAACTCTGTATATGAGGCGGCCAGAAAAAAGGAAAATGATCAACTTCGCAGAATTGCTCAGAAGTTAGCCACCTACGTGGGAGTTTTCCTATTCTGCTGGTTACCTTTCAGGATCGTCTCGTCACTCCCTTTGTGTGGTATACCAGTGCCGGATTCACTTTTGACGATTACGTCATTCATATTGCTATTTAACTCTGTGCTTAACCCTCTTCTGTATGGTGTATTTGCAAGATTCGGTGATATTAACTGTTGTTCTGGTAAAAGGTTTAACTATACATGAAACAAAACAAACCGTTCGGTTTCTGTCCTATCGCAGGTTTAACCAGGTTCGGTTCTTGTTTGGTTATACAATGTCAACCGGCCATAGAATCATTGGTTATGGTTAACTGCACTGCTTCATTATGTCATCGTATCACTTGAATATGTAACACATTTCTAAATTACGTTTGTAATATTATTATGTTTTGAATAATGATTATGATTACGGGTTTGTTCAAAATATACTCACAGTTAGGTTTAGTTACAAGGATATGTCCTATAGATACAAGGATATATCCTAGAGAACGTGCATTTCCATGAACAAAAGGAACACACTGCCGTCGCATATATTCTTCACAAAGAATAACATTCGCTATGGATATTTTCTAGTGAGGGTGTGGAAAACTGGTTAGCTTGTTAGCAATGTATCAGCACCTTGTTGCTTTAAAAGAAGCGGAATTGTTTTCGATACTATCTGAAATACTTTATACAATAGCATTTTTGTTATTCAGTTATTGGTTGAAATGTAAGTGACAATCACCTGCTTACTTTGTTAAAGGAATTTAGTTTTATTTGAGAATTGCAGGAATTTGCAGGACAATTGATTGTGAGTCATGTTCCATTAATGTTATATATTAATATTTATATATATTTACATATTATATGTAAATATTATGTTTAATTGTTTCTATGTTGTTTAAAATCATATGTAAATCATCTGTAAACAACTGTATTCTTAGTTTCAATATAGCAGTATTTGTTTGTATTTATTAAAGTATAGGTGACCAATGGGGGTCGGGGAAAACATTTAAAAAAAAAATAGAACTTAGTGAACAAAAAGAAGCATAGAGAATGGAAAGGAATAGAAAGAGAAGTTAAATAGATTCAATGTTCAATGTCTCACATTCATGACAATTCTTTGCTTTTATTTTATAAGGTTATCTTATTTTATACTTGCGATATACCAATCCATCTATGTGTCCATTTGTCTTATAAATCACTCGGTTTTAATTTTCTTAGTTCCTTAATCAACCGTATTTTGATTGCTTACGTGGCGTGGTATTACTTTCAAAGGTTAGAAATTTTCAAGTTTTATTTCTTTGCTGTTTGATCACTCTGGTCTCGCTAGCCGAAATTCGTCATTTCCCTATCACGTTAATATCTATGTGATCTTTGTACCCGACGAAACGTAGCAAAATATTCGTTTTATTTTTCAATGAAAAGCAAGATACTTTCATTTGGTCTAATGTTATTTGGATTAGAATATATACGTATGATTCGAGTCACAAAGTTCAAAGTTTTCCTTCACATGTCTTACTACATTGATTAAAAACCTCGACATATATCTATAAGTATTGCCTATTGGTTACTGGTTTATCTTCAGAAATCCCCCATTATTTCCTTTCCCGCCCTCCTATACCCCAGCCCTCCTTCCTCACCCCTGATCCATCTCTTAGATTTCAATCCAGTGAAAATATAGTCTCATTTCGTATGGATAAGGTTTTTTAGGACCCACGGTTGCTTTAGAGAAAAACATTTCAAATGAGAAAAAAATTAAAGTGTAGATATATATTTTAAATCAGGTGGTTGCGCATGGTTACATAAGTTACGTATCTCGATGCACGATCCCTTTGGGTAGCATAAATATGCATCAAAACTTGTAAATGAAGAAAACGTATAAACATAGCTATCTAAAAGGAATTTCTCTAAATTGTAAGGGCGTTTCTTCAGTGATCTTCGAACGTAGCCAATCGATGATCACGTCCATTTAATTGTGCACTTCACTTAGTGCATTTCTGTTTTTTCTAAGTGGTAATCACACGCACACTTTCAATTCAAACAAAGTATAATAGATAATGAGAAAAATCTTAGATCGCTAAGTGGTTTACAGTCATTATTTCATCCCTGCATGTACTGCAAGGGATGATATATTGTACTCTATCGACAATTTGTACCAAAATTGTATTCAAATTGCTGAACACCTCAAACCCCATGCGGCACCGAACGGCTGGGTTTTTGTGTCTAAGTTGGGGAGGTGTTCCAAACCTTAACATAAAATAACTTGCGGTGGAGTTAACAGTTTTGATGTCATGGTCAAAGGTAATGTGTATCAGTGTGATCAAAGAGTGTGTCACGCACTACTCAAGTCAGTAATTGCTTTTGTCATTTTGTCTCACAGTTGCAAATGCACACTTTAACGCAATCCATCATTGTTGTAACGTAAAATAAAATATAGGAAAGGTTGATGAGGGAGTTTGATGACAACAAAAAATGGCTGTGTTGTAATACGTTCCAAAAACAGGTACCCCAAACAAAGGCAAGCAGGTTGCCACTGTATAAGGAATCTAAGATATAGCAAACACAATGACATACGTTGCCAGTGTAAAGGCTATCCTTTCGAGCTGCGTCAATTGTCTGGTAGATATTTGCTTTCGATTTAATGATATTTTACTGCCTCGGTTGTTATGCTTTGTTTTCAAATCGAAACCAACCGAAGACGAATAATTTACAGAAGAAATTGTTCCATTTTTCATCATTGTACTACGCTGCATATCAGTGTTCTCTGTTGACATGACAACGTCATTTCCCGAGACACCAAGAGATTTGACGGTTCTCCTTAATGTTAGTCACGTCATCTTTTTTGTCATGATGTTTCTGTTCGGTTATCCCATCTAAACTTTGTCTCAGTGTTTCACTGATGGAAACAGTTTCATTGTCGACCAGCTGTGCCACGGTAGTGCTTTGATCACAACCTAACTTATTAGTCCTCATATTAATATTGTTATGGTTTCGTAAAGACGTATCATGGTCGTATTGTGTCATTTCTAGTAACTCCCGAATTCTTCTCACAAACTGCCAAACGAAAGCGACGTTAACCATCAGCATCGTTATAGTAAAAACACTATAATACTCAACGCAGAATAGATCAAATACACCAGACCTAGTGGGTTGACCCTGTGTTTCTAATCTGTAGACCGTTTCCGACGATATAAAGAGCGAATCGATCATATATATATAATAGACTCAAACGCTAGAGATACAAATGTGGCTGTTAAGATGAGCTTGTGAGTGTTACATATCGTCTTCAAATATTATTTAGGCGGATTCTGTACAAACTTATAACGGTCGTAGCTTAGCAGGATCATGATTAAGCCAGACGTAGATACCGAAAAGAGTCTTGTCAGTAACCATAGGTCACAGACCACTTTTGGCAGTTCTGGAGAGTTCAGAACTCTTCAAACAAATGTCATTAGAAAAAGTGAAACTCCTACCGAGATATCTGCGAGTGCAAGATAGAAGGATATATATTCACATGTACTTTTTGGACGAAACGTCGCTTTAGAAATATAGCGATGACGACGGCATTCGCCGAAAATGTGAGAACACCTAGCACAGCAGTGACGAAAAGACTGACGGTTGAGACTGGAGGTGAGTTATCGGGGGGTGAAGTTGACTGAGCGGTAGAAATGTTGTAATATGTGATCACTTCCATCGCATTCGTCTTCTAAACAGTGTAAGTAGTTAATTCTAATGTATCATTATTTACTTTAGAAGCGAGACAGTGTCAAATTTGCCTCAATTATGTCTTTGCTCGCGAATAAATGCAATATATGAAAAAGTAGAAAGCAGAAATTCAGGCCGTTTATAGAACTTGCTTCTTTCGTGTCAAGTCAGCGGAATGAAAATGCTATATTTGTCCACTCTCATCATTCTAAGGATTAAAATAAAATATCACATTGGCGGAAGTTATGACGTCGTTTTGACAAAACAAAGATAAGAAAAAGAGAAACCACTTAACGATGCGAGAATTTTGTTATTTACACGAATGCTTTTAATGCAAATCCATCAAACGATTTTCATTCAATTGAATTTAAAAAAAACCTTGGTATGTTTCTATCAAGTCCTTTGATTGCTGAATTGGGTCATTTAACTTATGTCAAACTTACTGTAGCTTCTGTTATAGGATGAGTTGCTTCGCTTCCTTTTCCCATTTTTTCTTCTTAATTTCGAATTCATTTAAGATAGTTATGTGAATACGTATGAGTGATTTAAACTGGGTACTTATGTTAATATATGTTGCAATGTTTGTCCCTATAAATGTCAATGCTGGATTGAAACGAATATTTGTGTGAAAACGTCACGGTGGAACCCGTACTGCAGACAGACTTTTCGTTTATTCCATATATGTGTATACATTTGCACAATAACAACATCAAGGATACAAACGATGAAATCATTTCACTCGTAAATTGAGGAAGTGAAACCCATTTCTGCGTCCGGTTTTTCACGCATTGTAAGAGCCCGAGTACCGTAGTAGTATACTCGAGTACCGGTATATTCTAGTTATTATTCTTTGTGAACAGTTTCATCACCAAGCGACGAGTATAACATGAAACTAAACACAACTTAAGTTACAAACATGGTAAATTGTATTTAATTCTTATTACTTAAGGTCTATTTTTATATTTAAAATATAAAAACATTTGCATTTACTTTTACTCTTCATTAGTGTCGACAACAATATTGATCAACTTTGGATTATTATTTAAAATATGGCTTGGTTTGTACTTTTGTAATGCGGAAGTGATTTCATGCTGGGGATATATAGTAATACTGGTGCAAATATGTACTATAGGCCTGTAACCACGCCCGATACTGTGTTTGTCTGCAATCTTACAAAAACAAGTATTCGGTGGTCGTATATGTAGCTGATAACTTAGAGCTGATGAGAAATAGTAACTCTCGCTACAGAAATTTATGAACAAAATTTCTACCAAACTAACAAGCGTAAACATACAACGAATGGAGTCACATCGTTAAAATGAGTTAAGCTATGGAAGTTATTTCCATTGTGCTCTTTTGATAATTTTCTTGGTAGTGGACTTTGGGTTTTCTTTGATACTTAGTCTATATATTTAATGTAAATAAATACACCACGGTAACCATTTTCATACTATGCACTTTGTATAATATGTGTAATAAACCGCCAACTTTAATATTACAATTAATTGTACCTGATATCGTGGTTTGTTTTTGAGAACATCGAGGTTGCGTGTGTGATCAAAGAGTGTGTCACCAACTACTCAGTCAGTCATTGCTTTTGTCATTTTGACTCACAGTTGCAAATGTACACCTTAACGCAATCCATCATTTTTGTAACGTAAAATAAAATATAGGAGAGGGTTGATGACAGAGTTTGATGACAGCAAAAAAATGGCTGTGTTGTAATACGTTCCAAAAACAGGTACCCCAAACAAAGGCAAGCAGGTTGCCACTGTAAAAGGAATCCAAGATATAGCAAACACAATGACATACGTTGCCAGTGTAAAGGCTATCCTTTTGAGCTGCGTCAATTGTCTGGTAGATATTTGCTTTCGATTAATTGATATTTTACTGACTCGGTTGGTATGCTTTGTTTTCAAATCGAAACCAACCGAAGACGAATAATTTATAGAAGAAATTGTTCCATTTTTCATCATTGTACTACGCTGCATATCAGTGTTCTCTGTTGACATGACAACGTCATTTCCCGAGACACCAAGAGATTTTACGTTCTCCTTATTGTTAGTCACGTCATCTTTTTTGTCATGATGTTTCTGTTCGGTTATCCCATCTAAACTTTGTCTCAGTGTTTCACTGATGGAAACAGTTTCATTGTCGACCAGCTGTGCCACGGTAGTGCTTTGATCACAACCTAACTTATTAGTCCTCATATTAATATTGTTATGGTTTCGTAAAGACGTATCATGGTCGTATTGTGTCATTTCTAGTAACTCCCGAATTCTTCTCACAAACTGCCAAACGAAAGCGACGTTAACCATAAGCAACGTAATAGTCATGACACTAGTACCCAACGCAGAATAGATCAAAAACACAAGACCTAGAGGGTTGACACCTGTATAGCAACGAAATTCCTGTGTTTCGAATCTGTAGACCGTTTCCGACGATATAAAGTGTGAATCACTCATATAAATAATAGACTCAAACGCTAGAGATACAAATGTGGCTGTTAGGATGAGCTTGTGAGTATTACCTGTAGTCTTCAAATAGTATTTAAGCGGATTCTGTACTAACATATAACGGTCGTAGCTTAGCAGGATTATGATTAAGCCAGACGTAGATACCGAAAAGAGTCTTGTCAGTGACCATAGGTCACAGACTACTTTTGGCAATTTTGGAGAGTTCAGAACTCTCCAAACAAATGTCATTAGAAAAAATGAAACTCCTACCGAGATATCTGCGATTGCAAGATAGAAAGTATATATATTCACATGTACTTTTCGGACGAAACGTCGCTTTAGAAATATAGCGATGACGACGGCATTCGCCGAAAATGTGAGAACACCTAGCACAGCAGTGACGAAAAGACTGACGGTTGAGACTGGAGGTGAGTTATCGGGGGATGAAGTTGACTCAGCGGTAGAAATGTTGTAATATGTGATCACTTCCATCGCTATCGTCTTCTAAACAGTGTAAATAGTTAATTTTAATGTATCATTATTTACTTTAGAAGCGAGACAGTGTCAAAATTGCCTCCATTATGTTTTTGCTCGCGAAATATAAATGCAATATATGAAAACGTAGAAAGTAGAAATTCAGGCCGTTTATAGTACTTGCTTCTTTCGTGTCAAGTCAGCGGAATGAAAATGCTATATTTGTCCAGTCTCATCATTCTAAGGATTAAAATCAAATATCACATTGGCGGAAGTTTTAACGTCGTGTTTGGCAAAACAAAGATAAGAAAAAGAGAAACCACTTAACGATGCGAGAATTTTGTTATTTACACGAATGCTTTTAATGCAAATCCATCAAACGATTTTCATTCAATTGAATGTAAAAAAAACCTTGGTATATTTTTTTCTATCAAGCCCATTGATTGCAGAATTGGGTCATTTAACTTATGTCAAACTTACTGTAGCTTATGTCATAGGATGATTTGCTTCGCTTTCTTTTCCCAGTTTTTTCTTCTCAATTTGGAATTCATTTAAGATAGTTATGTGAATACGTATGAGTGATTTGAATTGGGTACTTTTGTTAATATATGTTGCAATGTTTGTCCTTATACATGTCAATGATGGATTGAAATGAAGAGAATTTGTGTAAATACGTGGAACCTGTTCTGCAGACAGACTCTTCTTTTAATTCCATAATATGTATTTATTTGCACAATAACAACATCAATCAAACAAACGATGAAATCATTTCACTCGTAAAATTGAGGAAGTGAAACCCATTTCTGCGTCCGGTTTTTCACGCATTGTAAGAGCCCGAGTACCGTAGTAGACTCGAGTATACTCTTAATATTATTCTTTGTGAACAGTTTCATCACCAAGCGACGAGTATAACATGAAACTAAACACAACTTAAGTTACAAAAATGGTCAATTGTATTTAATTCTTATTACTTAAGGCATATTGTTATATTTAAAAATTAAAAACATTCGCATTTACTTTTACTCTTCATTAGTGTCGACAAAAATATTGATCAACACTGGATTATTATTTAAAATATGGCTTGGTTTGTACTTTTGTAATGCGAAAGTGATTTCATGCTGGGGATATAGTAATATTGGTGCAAATATGTACTATAGGCCTGTAACCACGCCCGATACTGTGTTTGTCTACAATCTTACAAAAACAAGTATTCGGTGGTCGTATATGTAGCTGATAACTTAGAGCTGATGAGAAATAGTAACTCTCGCTACAGAAATTTATGAACAAAATTTCTACCCACCTAACAAGCGTTAACATACAACGAATGGAGTCACATCGTTCCATTGTGCTCTTTTGATCATTTTCTTGGTAGTAGACTTTGAGTTTTCTGTGATACTTAATCTATATATTTAATGTGTTGTATATAAATACACCACGGTAACCATTCTCACTTTGTATAAGGTGTGAAATAAACCGCCAACTTTAATATTACAATTAATTGTACCTGATATCGTGATTTGTTTGTGAGAACATCGAGGTTACAAACTTCTTATCCCATTCTTTGTCTGTCCTAATCAAATTAACAATCAACAATATATAATCAACAATGAATAAATCAAAAATGAAATCGACCAATCAACAATACATAAGACTATTCTACAGTTCTCTTGTTTCATTTACAAGTTGTGAAATGATCATAAAGCAGCTTGGTAACCTTGTATATATTTATTCAGGCACTCATTAAAAATGGCGTCGTTTTCATTGCGGGTTTGATAACTCCATTAAATTACTCTTGCAAGTACCTAGCTCCTCCAAGGCAAGGTGGTACAACTTATCAGAAAAGCTTCATTAAACATTCGATGTATTCAATGAGTACATGCACGAAAACATGAATTAATATCACAGAATCTCGCAAATACTCCATAGAGGAGTGGGTTAATAACAGAGTTAAGTAGCAACATATATGACGTTATGTTCAAAATTGCCTTAGGTACTTCAATACCAAACACAAGTAGGGATGATGCAATTTCAAATGGCAAAGAACAGATTAGGAAAACACCTACGTAGCTAGCTAGCTTATGCGCAATTCGGCGAAGTTTCATATTTTCCTTTCGTCTAGCCTCTTCGATTACACCAATCTGTATATGTTCAGTGTTTTGATCCTTTTGTCGATAATCCTTAACGTTGTGAGTATTCATTTCATTTTGACTATCGTAAACGAAATCCTCTACTCTGACAACATGGCCGCTGCCCGCAGACACGTCTTTAGATGGCGGCTCTAAGATAGCTAAATTTGCTTCCTTTTCATATCGCACCACCACCTCATTTGCGAAATGAGCAACTCCGGCAAAATGTTCTGTTTCCTGTGTTGTAACGTCAATAGCCTTCCGGGATGTAGCCGTTTGCTTAGTTTGTTTTGACTTACTTTGTACATGTAGGGTATCTACTTCTGGGGGTGTTTTGTGAGACACTTCAAGGAGCTGTTTCTTATTAGTAGGGTCGTTTGCACTGTCGCCATACTCATCGCCTTTCGATTTGTTTTGTCTACGAGATGGTCGTCTTTCTTTGAGTTGTATATTTGACATATGGTGCATTTTGGCAACTAGTTTCCAGTAAAATGCGACGTTAATCACAACTAAAACGACGAAAGGTATAACGAAATCGATAGTGTGTAGGATGACGGTATAAATACTATTGGTAATGACCACGGAGATGCAGAGTTGTAACAGGACGCCGTCATTGCCATCCACGGGACCGAAGAAGCAAAATGAAATGATGTAAATGGCAGTACAATAAATCAAGCAAAGCATACCAGTTACAAGGACTAAACGGTGAATACGACTGCTCGTTTGTTTACTGTGGTATTTCAATGGGCTGGTGACAAGTTGAAATCTATCATAACTTAGTAAAATGATGATTAACGCAGAATACAAAATAGAGAATTGTTTGACTATGGACCAAATATGACACACGATGGGGGGCAACTCCGGAAAGGCCAGAATTCCCCACAAGGAAGAAAAGAATAGTACAAATATTCCAACAAATAAATCTGCAATTGCCAGATAAAATGCATAGGCATTTACTCTATGTTTGCGTATTTTCTTCCTACCAATGTAAGTGGCTGTAACAGAGATATTCATAATGATTACGACTACACCAAGAATACCGTAGAGAACTAGAGTAACTGTGTCCGTTTCCAACTTGAACACAGGATCAACGAAAGCAATATTCAAATTCGCTTCGGTTAAGTTCCTTTTCTGATGTAATTGGGATAAATCAGCAGCAGCCATGACTGATATTTCTTTCCGTGCAACGATGAATCACATTTAACCCAAAAGTTACAAAGAAGGCTTTAAATTTCGAACCTAAAAACCGTCCTATAGGGATAAAGTAAAAAGATAAGTCTTGTTCTATTCTCTGTTACATTTCCGTTTCATCGAGAAACGTTTCAACATAAGATACTCCGTTCTTGCCCGCGTGTAATTGTAAACCCCTGCTAAATTTATGTAGATTATCGGTGCTTCTGGACCGTTAAAGATGATGATAAAAAAAAATTAATTATTAAGGCAGCTTTCCAAGGTCACGATCCTCGTTAGTCCAGATATATGCATTCTATATCAACTGGCAGGCTAACAATAGTTATTTTTCCAATAGAAAATGTAACACACACTGAAATATATTTACTAACAACTACACAATCCTGCGTGAATAACAGTCGGCATACTTCATTGAATCTTAGTCAGATTTATTCGCCAAAGAAAATCAATAATTAAAGAACAGTTTCAAAATATCGTCGATTGATCGCGTCTTTTAACACATGCAGACTCAGTTTGCGTTGTCTGAAGACCATATGTTTACATGGTCAGTAGGTAAGTATAGTTATGTGCGGAGTGAGGGTAGTTCCATTAAAACAGTCGTTATGGTTGTTAGGCGGCGTCTGTTAGTATCTTATACTCACGATTCTCAGTAGAAGCGTGATATCAAATTGATGACATGTTAACTATGAGCTGTAAAATCAATCTGACTAAAAACCTACTCAGAGTTCATCATTTCTCTCGTAGTATATCCTCGACAAAGATAAACAACATATTTACGATCCAACTGATACGCTACCGCTCAAAGTGATAAAAAATTGTTATCCAGAGGAATCTGGTGATTAACGACCAGACCAGAATTAAAAAGGTTTCTTTTGAGAATATATTGGATTGCCTTGGTTGAAAGTAATAAAGAATACGACATATGCAGTATAGTTGGCTTCAAGTGGTTAGTCTTTATTAGTCGCGGGTGAACTTCGTTAGCGCAAGCAACAGGTAGGTGATCTGAATACAAAATGTCGCATGTGTAGACATTGCCTCTTGAAAAAAAAACAGCAGTTTCCTGACTCAAAGTTCATTAGAAATACATTCATTAATAATATCAGCGCAAAAGTGGAAACCTAATACTAGACAAACAGTTAGTTAAAAAATTAGTTAAGTATTCGCTATCGATTGAAGTCGTTTATTATTCAAACATAATTTGTATAGTCAACCATACACGTAGACCAGTCACTGATCTCCGAGAGCTTCGATCATTAATTTTCTTTGCAAATTTCCAGTTAGTTGACATTGGTATTATTTAGATGATAATTGATTTACACAATTTTAAAACAAAGTAATCGCTGAAATTCCTAAGGATAGATGTAACGGTTTGAATGAAATACTATAGACACACAAATGGCGATGAAACACTTGTATACATGTTAATTTACGTTTACACTTTTAGTTTAATTTCCTGTTTCGAACCACCAGACAGGCTTCAGGGTCTGAAATACGTCAAGAATAGTTTTGACATTATCCTGCGTCAAGTGCACAATTATACATATGCTTCGTATTCTAAGAATAGACTATTTCGTAACTGATGTCTGAAAGTTCGCTAAAATCCATTTCACTGATTAATAGTATTTGCCCATTTGCAGTCTACATCATCCGATGATTGAACGGAACGGAAATTAATACTCAACGGACGGTTCATGTAGAATTTTAGAAGGTCGCCTTTGAAGTAAGGTAAATTATTCGATAACGTATTTGTATTACCATGATCATTGACGAACAGGTTTGATAAGGTAAATGAAATCTAAGACTCAACAAAATTAACGAAATTAACGACTCCACTTACCTCTTCAATTTTCTAACTATTCATTGCTTTGGAAAAAGCAATTAAATATTTCATGATTGATATGAACTCCGGAATGGAAACCGCCCGGGATTGCCTGCCTGGGAATATTCTCCGTTCACTCCTAAAACTCCTGATAGCGAAGCTTTAGAAATATGTTTATATCTTTTTTAAGCTTTCGGGTTTTTCCGGTTCAGTATTTTCACACTTAATATATTTTTATATCGGTACACGTATCACATTTGAGACTTTTACATAAAATACGATATATTTTCAAAGATTTCACATTTAAAATATGCAGTTATATCAAAGTATATTATGATTGTTCATTGTTAATGGTAACTTTGTTATTTAATGCTTACAAGTCTATTCGTGATGGATACAGAGCATATAAATATTTCAGTCCGGATTTTTGAGTAAAGTTTTCCTGCAAAGAAAGCTAAAGAAAAATGACATTGAACAACAACTACAATGACCAAGTAATGTAGTAAATGCCTCTGCTCGTAGTCACGAAGAGGGTTGGTGAGATCAGTTAATATCATAGTCCAAGAGTAATTTATTTAATCCCTACATAAAGAGATGTTGATATCTGAATTTATCATAGTTTTCACCAAATTATGTGTTGTAGTATATAATATTTATATATATATATATATATATATATATATATATATATGTGTATATATATATATATATATATATATATGTATATATATATTATATATATATATATATATGTGTGTGTGTGTGTGTGTGTTTTAAAGGTTATAACTTTAATAATGCCTCTTAGATAACTTAACTGTTTGATATTGCAGTAACTTTCCATTTGGGGGGGGGGGGGATCATTGGCACTTAATTTCTGAAACCGTTACCTTTAAATAATGCATAAAGAAGGGGGTTGAGTAGAGAATTAAACACCACACAACACAAAAGGAGGCAATAAACATTTCAAGTGGCAACCAACAAACTAAGAAAACTCCAACATACGTTTCCAATTTTTTAGCAATGTGATGAAGCTGAGAGATCTTCTTTTTATTTTTCAGATCAAAGAAATATTTTTCTTGATGGTTTCCGCTGACTTTGTTATTATTCTTCTGAGGTTCTACTTCACTGAATGAATTTATGGATGCGCTATTGTTACCCACCGACATATTACTTGACTGTAACTGTGAAAGTACAACAACAAATATTTCCTTATGTTGTGACAAAGCTTCTTGCATGGTTACAACTTCTTTACAGGGTTTACTTCCATGTTTTTCATGTAATTCTCATCACTGTTTTCAAGATTTCGGCGCTTGCAAGATGGAGCAATTGCTGTGATTATCATTTCTAGGAACACGTGTGCCCTTGTTTACGTTTGCTCATAAAATAACCTGTTTCAACTATTGGAATATATGATTTTGTAGCGAAGTTGGTTGCGTAACACAGAAAGGTGAATGTTCCACGTATATACTCATATGCTTCATTAAACTACTGACACTGTAGTTACAATGTCTCTAACGTAGCCTCCTTCTACCAACATGTTGAATGACGGATGTTTCCTTGTATAGTGTTCTATTTTGATCAGGTTCGCAGAAGCATACAAATTTGAAAGTGGATACCAAACAAAAAATATAGTTGAACATGATCATTCTGTGAACGTATATATACAAATAAGCTACATATATCATCAAACGAGGGGTGTAATTATAACCAATATATTTCATATGATATAAGTACATACATAACAGTTCATTACATTCGCCACTATAACCTTCATGACTAAATATCCCTTACCACCATAACATATATAGATCAACACCAATCAAAATTTCCACATTTTATTGACATTTCAATTTTTTTTTTTTAATACATTTCACACACCACGTCAAAGTGCATTTTATAGTAAAGATAACGCTTTTGCAAAACTATTTACTATATTAAGTACTCTGGTGAGTATCCAGTATAATCTTAGTCCCCGTAACAGACTATAGTAGCAATCGACGAGAACGACTCATTTAATTTCTGAGTGACAATGAAAGCAATTACCAAACTTTAGTAACAGGTATACGAATGATGCACGATTATGTTTCGACTATACTGGAACACTGTCAACCTTTTGTGTTTACTGAGGTCACTACTTAAAAAGTAATTAATAAACGTGCTCTATTCATATCACTCCATTTCGTTCAGTCTTTCTAGAAAATGTTCATATTATTGAAAGCTCTGCATGCAAATCGTAAAATAATTTGATTGTGTGGAAGTAATGCATGTCTCGGTGTCGTGTTTAGTTGAACTATAAAATTTACTCTAAAGATTGGCAAAAAGGGTTTATTATTGTAAATACATCACTAAATTCTTCGAGCAAAGATAAAAAACCTTTTAATTCGTGGGTGTAAGCTAACAGCTATAAACGACAGCTAATCGAAGGACGAAAGCTTTTTCGTTGTAATTATAGGAATGGACACATATACTATTTTATGGCCGACGAAGCTATGAAGGGAAAAGTCTTATTGATGTTTCAAAGCAATTGCTCTGCGATGATAACATATGGATATACTCTATTGATGGGTGACAAGATTAACGTCATTCTCTGTTTATACTATATATGGGGTACAGTAAGAGAAGATAAAGAAACCATTTCGTGATTATAAATCAACCATTTTAACAAACTTACAATTTTTAAGAATTTAAACATCGACTTTTTCTTACAATCCAAAGAAGAAAATGACGGACGTCATTACAAACGCTACTTACTCTTTTGCGGAGCCAACTAACGTCCCGATGGCGTCGTCCCTAAACACAAACCTGACGTTGTTCCTCACTGCTTCTTTAGGTGTACTCACAGTTTTAGCTAATGCCGTCGTAATCGCTCTATTTTTAAGGCGACGCGCCATACGACGTGTACATATAAATATATATACTTTCTATCTTGCAATCGCAGATACGTTGGTGGGAGTTTCAATATCCTTAACGACGTGTCTATGGGGTGTACTTAACTTTCCAGAATTGTCGAAATTGGCTTGTGACGTTTGGATTATTACAAGGATTTTTGCCGTTTGCATGTCAGGACTGATGGTAGTTCTTTTAAGTTACGACCGGTACAAGTTAGTGCAAAGTCCGCTACAATATCATCTGAAGACAACTGGTAGTACTCACAAACTCATCTTAACAGCAACATTTTCATTTCTAGCTTTAGTGTTTATTATTTTTATGAGTGATTCGTACTTGATATCATCGGAGACAGTGCATATATTCGAAACACATGAATTCCGTTGCTACGCTGGTGTTAACCCTCTAGGGTTAGTGTTTTTGATCAACTCTGCAGTTTTGTTTAGTGCTACGACTATAGCATTGTTTATAGTTAATATTAATTTCGTTTGGCAGTTTGTGAAAAGAGTTCAAGAGTTGCTGGATATGTCACAGGACAATGATACATCCACACAGATCCATATCAGTATGAGTGCAAATCAGCGTCCGTTTGTTCATAATGTTACAGGCACACAAGCGGACACTGCTAGTGTTGCTTCCTTGAGTGGAACTCTCAGGGAACTACAGAACGAAACTTGTAGCAATAATATTGCAATTGAGAAATCGGAGATTACCAGCGCAATTCGAGGTTCCGGAAGTCATCGCGATCCTTCAAAAGAGATGACTGTTATGCAACATTGTCAACTTACAACCAAAAACAATTTTTCTCTAGTTCCTTCTCCATGGTCAGGTTTAAATTTGAAAACAAAGACTTCGAAGAAGAAAGATAATCAAAATGAACCGAGAAAATCAATCCGGATACAACAAGTTCCACCCAAAGAAATAGAGAGACTAAAGAGAATAGCATTTAAACTTGCTACGTATGTTATACTGTTTGCTATGTCTTGGATTCCATACGCCATAGCGACCTGTTTACCAGTGTTTGGTGTACCTGTATTAAGAACATATTACAACACATCGGTGTTCTTATTATCTTCAAACTCTCTCGTGAACCCCCTCTTGTACTTCATATTACGTTATAACACGCGCAAACTTCGCTGCAATATTGGGAAGATCCGGAGGGCAAGAAGAACAAGTTAAGTACTTAGTGAAATGTCATTGACAAACCGAACCTAAACGAGCTCGAATCGTTATTGTTGTTAGTATTATCATTGTTCTTGTTGTTGTTGTTACAATGTGTACCGGTGTTTTCGTTGTTTTACTTTCAGCTTTCACTTCAGAGTTGAACCTCATTAGTAAAGAATAAAAATATATCCAAGAGGATGTATAAAAACTCCGATTGGTTACGCGTTGGAAACGTGGTGACGAAACCATAACGACCAGAATGACTATGTATTGTATGGTGTTTGAATGGTGCAACTTTGACAAACGATACAGTGTGCCCTTGTTGTACACTATATTGACTTAATGTTATAGTGGAGTACTATATTATATCTTATTTGGTCTCTATCGATATTTGTTAAGTTTGCTGAACATGTAAGTCATTACAGACTTACAGTGAAGTGAGGGAAGGAGGTGAGACGATCATTTCTCCGCGAACTTTGCTCCCTGGGACGTCAAACAGAAACTAGAGCGCCAACGGCAGTGCAATACAATGCTAACCAAAAGTATGAATGGAGGGGTGCGGTCTAAAATGTGGTGCAGTTTGGGCATCTTCGCAAAAATGATTCTGACTTTTGTTGATGCTACGGTTGCCCAGGTGAGAACTTCAAACAGTTTATCTGAACATTTCGACTCTTTGTCTTATCATTTTGACCGTCTTTTGCATACTTTGGATATTTTTTCAATAAACGTTTTCGACTTATTTCGGTCTTTCTCTTGTTTTTTTTTTCTTTTTACCAACAAAAAAAAAGAATGTTTTTCGTTATTGTTTTTTCAAACATTATTTCTTACCTCAGAATGTCTTGCACATTGCAAAACTAATCTCCTCTAATCCTCCAAAAGTATGATACGTATTTGTTGATATTACTAGTTGGCAAAGTTCGCCATGTTTAACCTCCAAATGAATAACTCGGGCCATTAAACATGATTTCACTTGTGTGTTGTACGTATCTGATACTATACAAAGTGATTCACTTACCTTATTTGCAACGAGATGCGAATAGGTAGTGTTCGTTAATGTAAGAATTTCCTCCAGCTGTTTTCCGTCTGTATAAAGTATATGGATGTAAGAGGCTCTACTTAATTCACCTGACAACCTCACTAGCTACCGGAATTGCAGCAGTATTTCATGCATTCATATCGTTATTATTGTAGCGGAAGCATATTTTACATAGTTCTTTAAAATAAAAAAATTCTGTTTGCTGTAATGTAATTGAAATGATTGTGGCGAAACGAAATCGTTTCATTGGTAAACAACTTCCTTCGAAGTCAATAGTAGCATTTAGATCTATCAAAGAAAATATAAGTACTCAAATTCCTCTGCGTTGCAATGTAATAGCCTAAGTAAGTTTTTAGTACCTTCAAGTATTCTCATCTATTGTGCTAATTGAGGAATTTTAATTGAGAAGAGATTTCAATTAAAAGGACCGGAATGTATTGCAAAGAGTATATATTGTCCAACCGTCAAGATAAATTGAAGAGTTGATAAATTCTCATTGTTTGCAACTAGTTATAGATGAGAGTTATTTTGAAGTTAAATGACCTGATCGACAGTTCCTTTAGAGATGTTTGTATTTACAGTATAATATATATATATATATATATATATATATATATATATATATATATATATATATATATTTATATATATATATATATATATATATATATATATATATATATATATATTTATATATATATATATATATATATATATATATATATATATATATATATATATATATATATATATATATATATATATATATATATATATATATATATATATATATATATATATATATATATATATATATATATATATATGAAGAACACTACTGAACGATGATCATTGAACAAACAATTAGCTGTAATTCCATTTAGCTGTACTGAACATTAGAATGATATAGCCTACAAACGACTTTGCCCCATTCACGTAATTAAATCTGAACAAATTGTTGCCCTAACGACCAACATAAAGGCCATTAGAACACGTACCTGATATACTTGTTTTTGCTAGGAGCCTAGGACATCATTACATGATAAAATAAAACCTATTATTTATAACCATAATGCATCAGGACGATTACTGAGATTTCAGATCATTTTCATTAAAAAGCAAACCATCCTTGCAAGTTATTATTGAAGATACAACATGCATTATCACACGACAACGTATATTAACTGGATAAACAGAGAGTCACAGGTTCCGTTTAAAGATGATTTAGTAAATTGTTTTAGTCTGAAAACACCGGATAGGCATAATGGGAAGTTATTTACATATAAGTGCAGGAGCGTCACACATAGAGAATAGTTTAATTGATTTTTAATTTTTATCGTCTGAATGGTGTTTCATTATCATTAACTGAGGATTTGAGCGCCTTTAGATGGAACAATTGCTTTTTATATTAGTATATTATATTAGTTTTCCATCAGCAACAATTGCCGTGTACTCTTCTGCGTCCGTTATTTGCTTCATGCATGCATTAATTTGCTTGTTTTCTTTCTTAAAAGTCAAAATATGTCCTACAGTTTCACTTCTTAGTGTATTTCTTTATTAACACCGAGATATTTGTAATAAGGTCTAAAACATACTTTGAATTACTTTCTCCAAAATTTTCAATAATTTCTTTTGATGGCATCTCTCACCGATTGGTCAATGGTATATGCAATTTGGAGTTATATTCGTTAAATTCAAAGTGCCTTTACAATTGATAAATCATTTTCTTAAAATCGCTCCATACTGCATATGTCATCTATAAAATGTCAATATATTCCACAAAGTCATATAAAATCCGTTATCAATATTGTATCAGTATTGTATCAGTATTTGTTACATTAATTTTTAATAAGAAGCTTGCCTCTGATTTCTAGTACAAATGTTTTCATCTAAAAAGCCTCTGAGATTTGAACTTACATTTTTATCAGTCACGTTGTTCATAGGTTGGATTTTGATGTGAATGGCAAGTCATAGGATTTGTAATTGCATGTGCAAACAAAATATCCGGTCCCTTACCTCTGTTCCAGGATGCCAAGGACTTGGGAAACTTCCACCCATTTCACACAACATAGGATGATAATGTGATACGTGGGTCATTATGTACAATGCAGTCGTTCTAAGGTCGTACATTAAATCAGCCATCACAGACCTTTATTTGCATCATTTAATGGAATGAAAAAAAAACTATTTCTACAAAGGATAAAAAGCCAGCTCATGTTGCATACATTTGGTATAAATAAGTTCGATATAATGTAGTATATTGTAAAAAGTATGACAGTAATAGAGAGAAAATCAGGTATATAATATCGGTATATATATATATATATATATGTATATATATATATATATATATATATATATATATATATATATGTGTGTGTGTGTATATATATGTTTGTGTGTATGTGTGTAGAACAACATTCAATTGTATTGAGCAAATATCCCTTAGTAAATGACATTATCACCAATCCGAGAAGTAAACTCAATGAAAGATATATTTAGTGCTGCTGCAGGGATAGATAACTGATTAAATAATCCAATACGCGTCTGAACTGTAACTGGTTGCGGTATCGTAACTGTTACCCTTCCTCCACTTGTTAACGATTTCTCCAGCAGAACTGAGCAAACTTCCAATTGAAACTGCACTGTTTATAACGTATAATGAAATACAAGAGAGGATTAACGAGGGAGTTTGAAGACACCAAGAAAATTGTTGTAATGTTATACGCTCTAAGAACCGGTATCCCTAACACGGGTAAGCAGGTTGCTATTGCAAAAGGAATCCAAGATATAGCAAACACAACGACATACGTAGCAAGTTTGGTGGCTACACTTTTTAGTCTTTTTATTTCTCTTTCGGGAAATTGCTGGATATGATTTGAAGTAATGCGATACCTTTCGCCATCCTCCGTTTCCAATTTCAAATGTACCCTTGTAGCCTCAACGGTTTCATTTGTTGGTTGGCGTTCTTTATCGCTTTGTATATCAATTGTATCTTTATAAGAAGATGCGACGGAACCATCATAATGTCGAATAGAACTGTTACTCTCTGTTAACCCATAGGAACTTCTATGAGTTCTATCGTTGGGTAGGTCATCTAAATCTTTTGGTCCTATAGGTGTGGAAATGACGGAAGTATTTCGTTCTACCATGGCAGTGCATTTATCGTCAATCTTATCATTATCTCTCGCAATGTTGTTGATGTGTATTCTTGTGGACAAACGACGGCCACCTTGTGTCATATCTAACAAGTCTCGGATTCTTTGAGCTAACTTCCAAACGAACGCAACGTTAACAACAAGCAAAGCAATGGATGTAATACTAACATTTATAATAGTGACCGTCACGAGGATCAACCCAAACGGAAAAGGACCAGTGTAACAAAGAAATTCGTCACTTTCGAATGAATCTTGCGATTCTGATACTTCTAAGTATACATCACAGACAAAAATCAGAGATTGTAAGCAGATGAACGTGAAAATGAAGGTCAAAATAAATCTATGAGTACTAGCTGTCGTCAGCAGGTGGTATTTAATTGGACTTTGCACCAACTTGTACCGGTCGTAGCTAAGAAGAATTACCATTAACGCTGACATGGATAACGAAACCATCCTTGTCATTGTCCATACGTCACACACTTGTCTCGGCAATGCTGGATAATTGAGTACTCCCCAAATAAAGGTTGATAAGGACATTGACACTCCAACGAAGAAATCCGAGATTGCTAGATAAAATGTATAAATGTTCACATGAACTTTCCGGATCTTGCGTTGCGTTAGAAATATAATAATGACGACTACATTTGTAAACACGGTGAGTACACCTACAATAGCATTGGCGTACAGTGTTACGTTTGAATTAGTGGATGACGACACATGGTTAATAGATGACGACACAGGGGCAGAAGTTGACTCCATTGAAGAGTTATGCCAATAAATAGATTCCATTTCTATCGCTCATCTGAAAGCTCTTTTAAACGTTATATGAATCTTTTATATATTTATTGTCCTTTGAATTCTTCACAACACCGAGTTACGGTAACATTTTTTCGGTCTTAAAATGACCACAGCAAACTTAAGGTACATATTTCAACGATGAGCTTGTCCAAAATGTTTTAACCTGATATTTAAAGTAGCTTTGACGGCTTTTGCTTAATTCGTTCCTCCTATCTTGAAGGCTTGTATATTATCTTTACGCGATTTCTCTTTATAGCAATCAAGTACTCGTGTTGCCAATCCTTTAGCACTCGGCTTTTATACTTGCACAGATACTTTTTTATAGCAATTTATGTCATAAACCTACGAACTCGGCTTTGCCGTTTTATAGGAGCTTTCCGTTAAGCCTCTCCGCTTATGGTTAGTGATACCAATTAGGGATGTATGTGATGGCGTTTTCCCTTTCTGTATAAATATAGGCTATTATTAACGCACGCGCAGCCTACAACACGAACCACGAGACCGCATATTAATAAAGGCTAGTTATGTGATACTACTCGGCAAGTCTGTGATGGTCTCGAATACTTTCTGATTTTAATATTCTCACTAGTAATCTATGATGTTGAGTGTACGCTCTTACAAAAGCAAAAAAAAAAACAGTAAAGAGCGTCCCAATCGCAAAATGTTTGGTTGGATTAATAAACGCGTGACGTGAGTGTGTAATGATAATAAAACTAAGATAATGCGCTAATTATAAACAAAATAGTTGTCAAAAGCGTGTAACACTTCAGATTTACCATACACATAGGTTAGTACTGGAATGTACATTATAGGCTACATGCTGCAATACTCAGTCCACGTGACTGTTCGATACATGCCTTTGTCGCGTTCGGCAGTGATCGAGCAATATCATAACGTCAACAAGTAGCGTGCGCAAGGTTACACAATCCCCACCTTTCATCGTCAGTCGTGGGAAATGGTTCTGTCGAGAGATTTTTCAAGCTGCATTCTGCCGGGGAAGAATCCCTAATGGATATAACAAAACAAAACAAAACTCGTTGGTTTCGAAAATACACTCTGTGTCAGACAATTAGGAATTAAAATATGTATCACTGCTATATATTACCAACATGTAAGTTAGAGAAACAAGCATGATTGTTATGATAAATCGGCGAGTATTTTCTTGTTGTCTGCAAGTGGTATTTAATGGGGCTTTTGCACTACCTAATTCGAATATCATATAGAGCTGAATTGGACGCTACCAATTGGAATTGTTGTTGTACACGCTGCTGGAGACCAGACTGAACTGACAGAAACAGAAAGCGAATATATTAATTTATGCATCGACCTTACAATCCCAACCATGGCAGATTAACGTATTTACCAGCAATCAGCCTCGGATTTCGAACGGGTAAAAGACGTCATCAAAAAGAAGAAGGAGCTTTTCGGCAAAGGGGATCGAGTGGATTAAAACAAAGACATTCTGAATTCAAAAGAGTCATCCTAGTGGAGAAGGCATCAAATACAGGGATAAAGTGAAGGACTTTTGGCTGGAAATAATATGAAGCGGGTCTGGGTATAGGCATGCGATTAATTGATGAATGGTTACAGTAATAAGTTTCAACTTGCCAATTGCCGAAAATGAGTGCAAACTACGCAAAAGAATAAAAATTATTTTTTATAATCGTTTCAGCTGAACTTGACAATTTACTAACAGCTGTTTTCAAAATCTGATGGTGACGTAACGGTTACTGAAAGCAAGGTTCGTCGCCATTTCTCGAGGATCTACTCAACAAAGGCTGCTGGACCAGATAAGCTTTCACCACGGGCTTCAAAACTGTGCAATTCACTAAACAAATATTTTACGCTTGAAAACTAGGACTCTCCCTAATTTATGGAAGCAGTCTGCTAATAAACCCGTACCCAAAATTAGTACAATATCCTGTGAAAACGACTATAGCGCCCTGTTGCTCTTAATGCTGTGCCAATGAGAGTCTGCGAACGTACATTTTCCATAAATTTTAAATCATTTGTTGCATCACTTTTAGATCCTCGGTATGTATACCAATCGAGTGGTAGTTGTGAAGACCCTCCTTTTAAATCCTAGAAAGTTTATATTCTCATTTAGAACATTGTTGCCGAGGGAACAATGCTCGTGTCATGTTAGTTGATTTCTTCATCTGTTTTAAATACTTTACAACGTCATATTTTGGTCGATAAACTTGTCAATATCAAGGTTCCAATTCATTGGATCATAAACTACCGTACAGAAAGAACTCAATTTGTAAAACTTAACCCAACTTGCCGTTCTCATAAAGTTTGTTCAAAAGTACAATTGTTGTTCTTTAGTTTTACATTGAAAAGCGAAGGATTTTACCATTAGGAAATGCATCCATGCGTGCATGTAAGCTTAACCAGGACCCTGGTTCCAGCTCCCGGGTGCCCTGACTTAACAAATAAACTGAAAGTAAATACCATACAGTCGTCAATCTCAACCTGCAATAGTCTTTTGTTATCATAGTTGATGAACCAAAGCAAATGGAAAGCTTGCAATGACAAGGGTTACTGGCTTATTAAAATGTATACCATTTAGCCTATACATGCGGCAACAAGACCTTTGTTTATACGCCATATATATATATATATATATATATATATATATATATATATATATATATATATATATACAGGTCCTGTGTGCACACTCTGTAACTTTCTTTGCAAACAGATTAGTTCACTTCCGTGAACGTTTAATAGCTTGCAATAATAAAATATCAATTGGAATGGACAAATTCTTGACCACAACGTCTTACCACGTTGTTTGCGGATCTCAATCTCAATCCCCGACAAACTTTTTTTGAAATCCAGCCCAACCCCATCCGTTTCGCAACCAGCAGGGCAATACATTAACAGACAGAGGTGTATTTTATAAAATATTAATCCCGATCCTCCCTCATTATAATTACGTTTACCGAACTACGTGATTTTATGTATCGGGTTTTTTGTTTGTATGTGTCTCAGTGTGTCTCAGTGTGAAAAGTGTTCGTTTGTTCATAACCTTTAGTTACCATGCATAGTACTATTATGAAACGCCTGGTTTAACCGAACACCAAAATGAAACCGAAACGAACGCATACCAACGTTTCCCCAATGACAATGGTGTTGCCTTTGGTGTGCTTTCCAAGAACGCACTGCACAATAAGTTTGGTATTTTAAAAATTTACAAGAGTGAAGAAATAGATCTTTTATAAAACTCACTTGGTATATCGTCAGAGTCCTGACATTACATTTAAACCATAAGTAGCCTGTTTCTGTGCGAGTTCATCGGCTATCCCTTTCTGTTATATCGTGGAGACTATTAAACGAGAGAAAGAAAGCCCATAAGACGACCGCTTATTACCATTCGGTACGTAAAGTGAAGGAAACATCATAAGTTAACTTGCAGGTATGTATGTCTAGTTTTGTTTATTACTTTGTTTCACGTTTTGCTATTGGCTGGTCAAATGTTAGTGTTCATGTAGTTACTTATAGCTTTATGGTTTGTTGGATTATTAATAACTGTATCTGTTTCTCTCCGTGTCCAGTTGTTTTACGAAGACTGTAGCCTATACTTCATAATGATACACCGTTGATTTAAACTCTAAACCACTTAAAATGATAATGTTGTATCTAAGACCTTTTTTATGGAAATTCACATCATTTGTAAAGGCTATTCTTTTTAAAAAAAATAGTGGTCTACAACAATCTCCTCCAATTGGAAGAACGGTCTTGTCGATTGATGTCTACTTTGTATGGGACAAACAAATACCAACAGAGAGACAACTGGATTCAAGATGAAAGCAACCTTCCTCGTATACAATTTGCACATTGCTTCTTGTAGACGTTTGACATAAGCCCAATGCATAAATATCAATAAAAGAAAGCACATGAAATATATTGCTTCAGTCATTACTTTCGTCTATCGAAACCAGTTGAAGTGTCGCCCTGCTTAGTGTATATATGGTGCGGCTGTAAAATCACATCCACCAAAGGGATCAAGCTCAAGTTACACTGAATTTATCAGCTTTTCATTTTGCGTCTCATATATGAAGAAGGAAAATTGTCACTGTATACGGTACTGTAAACTGTACTGTATATTTAGTTGAAGTAACCTTTGTAGACCTATTACTACATCGTGGTTGTGTGTGCGTCTGTGATGGGGTGGGGGTGTATGTAAATGTGTGTTTTTCTATTTATTTATTTATTTGAGCAGGTTATAAGTAAAGAGTTCGCTGAGAATACGAATAATAAGTAATATGAAAGACGTATACCAGACAATGAAGAATGCAATTAACTTTATGAAGACGTAAAACCAGGCGCAAGAAAAACGGATGTAGGCATATACTAGCTACAAACCTCTCAGTTATTAATAGCAACATTGCCTTATCTCAATTGCCCTCGTTAGGTATTCTTTTATCATAACGTAGATCATATGCGAAAATTGCGTCAAAAGAAAATGAGAACTTTCACATCCTGGGGAAGAAAGTGATCTTTCAACATATGTTTTTTTTGTATTTCTAGAAAATCTGAAGATTGGTGTGAGAAATAGCATGCAGCTTTGACTTGCAATACCGACGAACGTGACGTCTTTCCTCTTGTTTGGTATACAACCTATTTCTTAACAACACCCTAAATATGTCCACCGAAAAGCAGTTAAGTCCATGGGAGAAGAAGGTGGCAGGTTTAAAGCTTATCGGTGTTATATCTATTCATACCATCATAGACGTTATTCGAGCAATGCCATCTTATGATGATAACACGTATCCTACCATGCTGGGTTGGTTGAAGTGGGCCGCGTTTGTACCGGCTTTAATATCGAGCATCAAGGCGAATATTATGTACTACGCGGTAGCTAAGATAACCTCGCGATTTCTGTGGAATTATCACTATGAAGTGGCAATTCATTACTATTTCAAGTTAGTTCTTGCCTTCGTAATTGTGATAAAGACAATACCGTTTCTTCCAACGCTGTCTTACTTATTTATAATTTCAATGGAATATGCATTTATTTCAATTGGTAAAGCAATCCCTTTTATTATAATTGATATGTTCAGGTTGGTGTTATACTTTTTATATCTCTGTATTGACAAAATTTTCTCGGGGATAACGTTTTTGGTGGCAAATGTTGTCTAAAATCTTTCAAATTATTTTGTGGGTCTTTTAATTTTATATTGTCTCTCCTCGTACAAATGGCATGAAGCAACTCTCAAATACATGGTGTCGTCAGCGGTAAGGGGGGGGGGGAAGGGGAGGGGAGGGAAGGGTGAGAGGAGGGGATCTATACCACGAACTCTTTGAATGTGACGGAGGGTCTGCATAAGCTTTCTGCAATGTTGTATCACAGCCTTTCCGATTGTACTGTGTCGCATGCCAGCCGTTTGTAACCCTCATGGCCGGATTTAGCTTTCGATAAAGGAGGGGCGTGGCCAGGCGATTGTGGAGCCCTTTCAGTATAACTTTAATAACGAGGGCGCTGTATGCTCGTAGACATACCAGCAGTGTTTCTTCATTGTGTCCATGGTGACAGGTTTCTGTTTCTTTACAGTATCATTGAATATCACGTAAGCAAGTCCCGTATGTTGATAAAATACATGCAAATATTAAAATTAACATTTTCAAAGAGACTCCGTTACATCAGTAATCATGTGTTATAGTTTGAAACATTAGTCTGATTTCCGAACCAAGGAACAGAAGCGACAAGTACGTGGTTGCTTTAGATTAAAAAAGAAAAAAACCTCCACGCAAAAGAAGCCAACATATATTTTCAATTTGATTTTCTTAATTTCACAATAGATCTTGGAAGGTCAAAATTACCATTGTTTGATAAAGGGAGATACACAAAGATTACCCTTGTTTGATAAAGGAAGACACACAAAGATTACCGTTGTTTGATAAATGAAGACAGACAAAGATTACCATTGTTTGATAAAGGAAGACACACAAAGATTACCATTGTTTGATGAAGGAAGACACACAAAGATTACCATTGTTGATAAATGAAGACACACAAAGATTACCATTGTTTGATAAATGAAGACAGACAAAGATTACCATTGTTTGATGAAGGAAGACACATAAAGATTACCATTGTTTGATAAAGGAAGACACACAAAGATTACCATTGTTTGATAAAGGAAGACACACAAACATTACCATTGTTTGATATATGAAGACACACAAAGATTACCATTGTTTGATAAAGGAAGACACAAAAAGATGATCATTGTTTGATAAAGGATGACACACAAATATAACCATTGTTTGATAAAGGAAGACACACAAAGATAACCATTGTTTGATATATGAAGACACACAAAGATTACCATTGTTTGATAAAGGATGACACACAAAGATTACCCTTGTTTGATAAAGGAATAAACACAAAGAAAAAGGTTTTTCTGGGGGGAGTGGATTATCTTGTTTGAACTTTTACGTATATCTTAACTTTAATAATTATGTATATAGTGTAATATTTCTTATTCTTCATACCCCTGTTGAGAAATATATATATTATTTAACTGGTGAATGATAAATGAAATGAAAGAAATATGGTAAGAACGTTCACACATTTTAGCAGATGGTCTTTGCATAAATATTTTATTTTATTTTCGTTTTTTCCTTTAATTACATCTCAGTTCTTGTTCTGAAAATGATAACAAGTTGATTCACTACATGTTTTAATTAATCTGTAATTAAACTTGGACAAGAGGCAAACGCTTGCTTTAGATCAATAAAATTAACTTTCTTTTTCATTCAACTTTTCTTATGTTGTTCTATTTTTAATATCAATAATAAATTTATGATAAAACTCATTTATTTCGTGCTTAATGTTTTCAATTTGCAATCAAAAATAAACAGCTTCATATAAAGCGTTAGAAAATTACACAGACGACAGTGTTTTCCATAACTAAAAGCGAATTCTCTCTTAGAGAACACGGATTATTTATTAAACAAACAATCTCTCTACATCTAAAATAAACCACGAGGTAAACCGATAACAAAAAATCGTAAATCTAAGTCATAGAGAAGATCCCGCAGAAGTAGGTTCACAATCACAAAGCTTAGAGACGACATAGCATAAATCTGTGTGATCTAAGTCATGGAGGAAGATCCCGCAGAAGTAGGTTCACAATCAAAAAGCTTAGAGACGACAAAGCATAATGCTGTGTGATCTAAGTCATAGAGGGAGATCCCGCAGAAGTGAGTTCACCATCACAAAGCTAAGAGACGACATAGCATAATTCTGGGTGATTTAAGTCATAGAGGAAAGATCCCGCAGAAGTGAGTTCACAATCACAAAGCTTAGAGACGACAAATCATAATGCTGTGTGATCTAAGTCATAGAGAAAAGATAGATAGATAGATAGAAACTTTTATTGTCCATTTCAGAAAACGGAAATTATTTCACGTCGACAGTCAACATAAAACATTAGTGAATACAAACACAATCATACAATAAACAAACTATAAGTGAACAACTACGAGAATAAAACTAAATAAGCAGAACCAGAACAGTAACAGAGGCAGCACAGAGGGCTGCAAGTAACAGAGTGACAGATCACACACTGTGGCCAAATCGCTTTGCACGCGAGTTAAATAAGTGTATTGCCTCAGGTAAGAAAGAATTACGGAACCTGGACGTTTTAGTATTGGGCACCTGTAATTGTATCCCGGATCTGTTGAAAATGATATGACTATGAAAAGGGTGTGTGTGATCTTCTTTTATATTTTTTAGTTTCTTCAACAGACTCTCTTCATATATGGTTGAGAGTGACGGAAAGATCCCGCAGAAGTGAGTTCACCATCACAAAGCTTAGAGACGACATAGCATAAATATGGGTGATCTACCGAACGACTGATCCGCTCTCAACCCCAGTCCCCTTGCACCATGACTGTGACTGTATGATCATCGTCGGGTGTGCATCACCGTTCCCCTCGAAAGGGAACAGATACTACACATGATCTTAGCCAAAAGGCCGAGAAGTGTTGTCAGAGCTACAAAGAACTATAGAAGTGATGAATTTTATGCAAAATATCGTTTCCGTCATCTAAAAGACGGCCATCCGAACTTAATAGCGCCAGAGACAAGGAAAAAATCAATTCTGAATTCCAGGAGTAATATTCGATCTCCATTTGAGAATGGGTTTCCTCCCTCCAGATATCAATGAGATTATAGACGGATATTAAAGAAAAACATACATCTCTTGCCTTAAAATTCGTTTGATACGTAAACCACCCACCTTGTCTAAATCCAAATTGAAAACAAAGTTGACGTCTCCAGCCATGATAATCGTATCGCCCTGAAAATTATTCAATTCATCGGATAGTCTTCTAAAAAAAAAGCTGGATTATCTATGATAGGGCCATATACTCCGACAACAGATATTATTTTGTCCAAAATCTTGAAATGAACAATAATAAATCTCCCTTGAATATTTGCAGTATGTTTTAAAATATCAACATGTAAAGTGTGGACTTTAGAGTAAGCAAACGCCCCGACTAGCTGTTGAGCCATGTGGGGATATAATCCTGCCTCCCCATTCATTGAGCCAATATTCTTCATCGCGCAAACAGCTATAGAATTCTTGAATTAAATTAATATCCTATTTACGTCTATGGAGGTACTTTTTTAGAAAAAGTCGCCAAGGGTAGAACCTGGGCACGAAAACCAAACTACCGAACGACTGATCCGCTTTCAACCCAGTCCCCTTGCATCGGGACTGTGACTGTGTGATCATCGTCGGGTGTGCATCACCATTCCCCTCGAAAGGGAACAGATGCTACACATGGCTTTAGCCAAAAGGCCGAGAAGGTATGGAGGTAAGCGAATAACTGTCGGCGTTTTTCGATTTTCTGTGTCCGTAGTATTGAAAGAAAGGAAGTTTAGCATTACCATTTAGTAATAGTGTATAAGTAAAGTGCGTTGGTCAATATTAAAGGGCGCCACGCTTGCTGTACATAAACTGTCTGTGATATGTAGACATACCAAAGTACATACATATTGAGTATATACTGAAGATAAACCAGTGAAAAAGTGATAGGCCGTCTACGCCAAACCGGATAAATAAAAGGATTTGTATCTTCTTGGTGTTGAACAATTCTGCATATTCAAATAAAGTCGTGTAGTTTACCGTGAGAGGAACGCCATCGACCTAAAGAAAAGCGTAATCTTATGCCTTGCTGGAACAGCTCAGATACCTTCTTCGACCATTTTCGCCAAGTTGACCAGGGTAAGGTGTTCGATTACATAGTATGTATCATTTTGTAGGGCATGTCTCTTACTATTCAGTACTGTAACTTTTTTTGTTGGTAGTAAGATAGCTTTACCATGAACCATGAGGTACTCCATGGATTTACCAGGATACGTCTGCCCCCCCCCCTCCCGCTGATCGTCCTTCCGTCACGGTGGGCTCGCTCTATCCGACAATCGGCAACCCCAGCTTTGCGAAAAACCTTCCGTGCTAGGTCCAAACAAAAATTCTCATCGTTTTCGGTCTTGATCCCAACTATTTTTAGGTTATTTCGCTAAAAATTGTTCCTTTTGGTTAATCACGTCAATTTCTTTTTGAATTCCAATTTTGTTGCTATTCAATCAAATATTCCGATACAATGAAAAGAATAACGTTGGGCCAATAGTTTAGTCAACTCTGGGTATGTATGTATCGAATCAAATTTAAGTAGAGTTTTGCCACAAGACAAGTAAGGTGCATCAAGATTTGACCAATTTATCCCTCTGTAGCAATATCTGAAATTTTAATATAGTCAAGCTAACGAGCTATATAGTTACGAGACTTAAACGGTTCGACACATACAACCAAATCAACCCAAATAGCTTATTTAAAGGGGCAAAAACCAAACCCTTACCTTACCTGTATATAAGAGGGTTCCTGCAAAACTCCTTAAAAACAGTTAAGAATTTTGTTTTTCCGTTTTGGAGATATCCGTAGTTAAAAGTCTTGTCTGTGTATGGGGTAGGGGGTATAGTGGGGTGTACTTATGTAAATCTGTGATGTCACAGTACCGCAGGATCTGAGAAACATTCACTTTCTCCTTGTTTATATTTTCAAGGTAAATTGCTACCAGTGTTGATCATGCAACCAATGACATCCTCATTGGGTCATGTTAAAGGATATGAAGACTCGCGTAAAAAGAAACGTCTAATGCCGGTAATCTGATCTAGTTTTCGAATGAGGTGTAACAGAAGTGTTAGACACCACCATCGATCCCAGAAAATACGCACACAGCTTGCTACCTTCGGTTATTGGACACTAGTGTACAGTCAGTACATACAGCTGTGGTCAATAGCCACAGCACAGTGTACATACGATACAGCGATGGAAATCTCAGGTCCAGCTAAAGATAACAAGGTATAACGTTTCATTACTGTCTGCATTTTGTAGCACGCAGAAAACTTCACTTGCAAGCAACGGAAAGTTAACTTTTTTAGAGCGCGGCACGCGGTTGGGGCGAGTCTTCAATGCCTTTAAGGGCTTCAATATTTTAGATTTAGCATTTCAACAGCGCCTCCATTACATACTAATAAATATTGTAATAAATAAAGAGAAACGTAAGCAAACTGAAGCATATTTGTGGCTCGATGATGTCATATGTTGACTTGATCAAGTCTTCAGCTTTATTTGTTTTGTTACATCTATGATATCTGCTATATGAAATATAGTGTTTTTGTATCTGTTTGTGGAATCTGTTTATTCACAGTTATCTCTATCACATAATAGATCAATAATAATGGTTGGGTTTGTGTCTCCTTAAACATCTGAAATGTACTCTGTGTTTCCAATGACAATTATATGTTGAACTTATTGCAAACTAATCTTCTGTAGTAGCAGTATTTGCTTAATTATTATTTAATTATATTACTTATTTAGGCTATAACGAAGAAATTAGAAGGAATTTACGTCAACGTCTTGATTAACGTCTTGTAACAGTTGATAATAATGTGCCTTTAAGGACGAGACAAAAATTGTGCACTAAAAATGATATTTTCGATAAATACATTTCACTGATGAACTGCGCATGCTCTAGCAGACATCAAATTTGTTTCAAAAAGAATTATTGCTTTCTAAATCCGAACGCTCATAATATATTTGGTAGACTTATAGTTTTGTTAGAGAATTACTTGCTAAATCATGGCGGCGGATAAGGGGTTACAGTGTTGCCCTGCACCCACCCCTCACTAAGTGTTAGAAAAGCCTTACAATGATATTACCACTTCTTATAGTGTAAAAGGGCCCCTCGTTTTTCTATTTTTGTAACTAAAATGCTATATTGCCATTTTTTTTGGGGGGGGGGGGGGATTGAATCGTGCCTGTCTGCTGTTTAAAAGGTGGCCTTTAGCTGAAGAATAAAAAGTAAAACCAATGTAATTAAAAAGCGTTATTTAGTTGAAATCCATCCATATGTACGGAATGGAATGCACATGGATCTCTTTTGATGGGGAAATTACAATTTCCCAATCCACCTCATATTTGTGCCCACCAGCACCTTTCCTACAGACTGAACACTTCCACCGCCCCTCTGTACCTATTGTAGGTGCATGGAAGTTACAAAGGGGATTACAAATACTACTAGAGGAAAAAATCGTACGGAAGTACAAAATTGGCAAGACAAAGATTAAACTAGATCTTAAAGTCAATGCCAACAAAATGAACTTTAAAGAGCACTTCCTGGCAGAAGAACTTTGTACCTTGCTATGATTTCACTATTGTAAATAGAGAAAAAACCACATAAGTTGTCTCTCATATAGGCTAAGTAAATAAGTAACTTTTATCAACAATTCCATGTAGTACCCGCGAAACGTATCAAAAATCTCCACTTTAAGCTTTAATGCAATAACTCAATTTATGGTATATGTGTTAAAGGGTGTGAAGACTCACGCCAAAAGAAACGTCTAATGCCGGTAATCTGACCTAGTTTCGAATGAGGTGTAACAGAAGTGTAGACACCACCATCGATCCCAGAAAATACACACACAGCTTGCTACCGTCGGTAATAAGACACTAGTGTACAGTCAGTACATACAGCTGCGGTCAATACCCACGGCACAGTGTACAAACGTTGCAGCGATGGACATCTCAGGTCCAGCTATAGATTACAAGGTATCACGTTTCATTACTGTCTATATTTTGTAGCGACAAGAGAAAAACTTGCAAGCAAACACTTGCAAGCAACGGAAAGTTAATAACTTTTAAAGACAGCGGCACGCTGTTTGGGGCGAGTCTTCAATGCCTTTAAGCTATAACAAAAAAAAAAAGAACATGTCTAATACACAGCTGTAACTGGAAAGAAATCCATTACTCCATTTCTCTTCGACAAGGGGCCTACACTATTTCATAATTAAGAACCTACACTGTGGCGTAGCTGGGATTCCAGGGTCCCCTGTTCAAGAGTGACAGAATGTGGGGCCCTTCGCCCTCAAATTTATTTTGCATTGTGGGTTGGGGGGTGCGCAAATGTTTGCTAATGTTCCTCCTGCTGGGAAGCTGTCTATGATGAGAAAATGTTTCTTTGGATAAGGGAGAACATAAGAAAATTGTGCTACCATTTCAATAATTGATTAGTTAAGGGCGGACCATTGGCCTGTTATCCCCTCACCCACCATCGGCAGTTATATGCAGGCTTATGCAGGCCCCTGTATGCCTACTAACTATTGTTATATGAGCCCCATCCTCCATGCTACTGAGAGTATATGTGTAGAAATTGTGATTTCTGCCTGCAGGTGTATACGAATTGGCGGGTAACTTAACTTCATCTGAACTGCGTATTACCACGTAACTCTAACTGAACTGCGTATCACTACCTAACTTCATCTGAACTGCGTATTACCACGTAACTTCAACTGAACTGCGTATCACTACCTAACTTGATCTGAACTGCGTATTACCACGTAACTTTAACTGAACTGCGTATCACTACCTAACTTCATCTGAACTGCGTATTACTACGTAACTTCATCTGAACTGCGTATTACTACGTAACTTCATTTGAACTGCGCATCACTACGCCTCTGCACTTACAACTTCATATCTCAGTTTGAAATTGATCATCACCGACTTTAAGTCACTTTAGGTCAGTTAATATATTTTTCGTACGAAAGATATAAGAGGGGAGAACAGAAAAAGTTCTCTTTTCAAAGAAATTTTATTACAAGTTCTGGCTTCAAATTGCATAGAAAACTTATGAAAAGGTACATTATAGTCAGCCCCAAATATTAACCACATCGCAACACCAAAGTCCCACGCTTCAATCCATGTAAGCGTCGTTTACACATGAAGGCATAGTGACATCTTTATGACAATTTCAAATGTTTGGTTCTCCATTTGCACCTTAGATTTAGTTATGTAAACTTCAATCTTTGCAAAAGAAAAGGACATGCATCTACAAAAATGGTTCTGGACACAAACATACGACATGAATATTTCATAAAACATCAACAAATTGTTACATGTTGGACCTGCTGGCTAGTAATGTAAAAGTTTTATTTCAGATATTAGTTGACGTTCACACGTTTTTTTTTTTTTTGTTGCGTTACCTTGGCAACTTAGCGACGAGTATCCTTCAAAATAAATAATTAAAATTTATCCACAAAGTTGCGAAACTGAGCGATTTCAATTAATTATCAAACGTCAGTCGCTCAGACAGTTTTACTTATCAGTTTCCATGCTAGGAGGGGGAGGGAATGGGCAAGAACTAGATTCTTGGCCTTTTATTCCTATACATTTTGAAATGAAACGTTGCTTGTCAAGTTAATTAATAGCAATGCTGTGGGATTAGTACAATCAAATTTCAAACATTTACCAAAGGTATACGCAAAAATCCGTTTATGTATCCTATCAGTGCAGCAATTGTTGATACCAGAAAGAAACTAATCATACAAATCATACAAGAAGCCCATACTTAAATGCTATAAGCTGTACACTTGTTAAACGCAAAGAAAATAATATGAAGTTAAAAAATGAATAGCACTTAACCCCCTAACTCCGTCACCCCCCCCCTTTTTTTTATTAGAACAGCATACGTGCGTGTCCGTGTCCTTGCGCGCATAGGCGTAGGTGCCCAATTTGATGGGGGGGGGGGGCTGTAACGTATTGCCCGAAAAATATAACCAACATTTTTCAATATGTTAATATACATATCATATAGGCATGCATCGGTTATTACATCGCATGCCAATTACATACAATCATTTGCCGTGTTATTACCCTTCCATATTGGTTATCATTTTGGGGGAAATCGTTACAATAATATACCAGGCATTTCATCCCCTCAAACAGTTGTTTTTTCTTTCAGTAGGACCCGAAAAATTATCAGCATATTGCCCGAACTTCCACAAAAATATTTGGTCGGGGGTCTGCAGCCCCCACCCCTCCCCACACCCGCCTTCTACGCCTATGCGTGCGCGTGTGTGTGTATGTTTAATCACACATTAGATTCTCGAGAGGTTTATTCCTTTTCTAGAAACTTTCACTTCCACACTCCCCAAATATTTCCTTATGCACTCCCAACACAAGATACACATTCAAACAACACTTTGTTCGGTACATTCTCAATATACAGTGACAAAGTGTTTGGCTTATAATATGAAGCACACCATATTCTTTTAAGTATATTGATATGAAATCGAGAAAGCATAATTAAGATCTGAGAGGTAGAAGTTTTACAAATAGCTTATGATTTATACCACACTTGGGGGTGCGGGGGGTTATGAAAACTATGAAAACTTAGATGCGAACGAGACACGGTGAATACTTGCTAATTAACAAGCTTAGTCAACCAAAGAGGAACACTAAACTCGTTCACTTTAAATATATTATAATCCTTAATTCTTACAGAATGCAAGATTATGTGATACTTTAGAAAAGCTTTAGAAAAGATTATAAAAACCGAACACGCTTTCGTCGTGAAGGGTTTGTACAAAAAGGCGTAGCACAAGAGGTTCATCTGTACCCCCATACCCTCTCACCCCCCCCCCACCCATCCGGTGGATCCATATCACATCATGATATTGGCGACAATTGTTACCAAAATAACGTCGTGATGTTTCATATATATATCAAAAGAAGCACAAGACTGGAGTTTTTAATGAAAGGTTTGTTTTTCACTTGTTTGTGAAAGAGGTGACTTTCCCCCTTTTGCTTTTAAGAAAGATACCGCCATTTTCAACCCAGGGTTAAGATAACGATGCACATCTGGTACCTTTAAAATTTCTGAAGAAAAAATATGTGGCATGATTTCTGAATAAATTATTTATATCACACCGCTTTTGCCCCACTAACCTAACAATCCTTCCACGCTCTTCCTCCTCGCCACCTCCCCTCTATCATGATGCACCAACTTCTATAAGAAGTGTCATACAATACTTCACAAACCATATCACCAGAAATGCGAACTTACGAGATTTTAACAACAATTTGTCTAACACGCGGCTTTACTAAAGCGTCTACATCTACATTCCAAATAATGAACCACAAAGACAAAGGAATTTTTTTTTTTTTGCTGTTTTTGTACCATCTAACCAAAAATGAGAAAGACAATCGTATTATTGTTATGATCATGAACAAGAAATTAAGAATAAAGAATAGAGAAGGAAAGATAACTTAAAATTTTCCTTCATAAATGACCCTGATCGCCATTGAAATCGTCGCCAATGAACCGACGAGAAAGGCAAGAAAACGGCAAGGCTGGGGAAGTGGTAACAGATACGCCACCGTGTGGAAGATTCGAGCTGCGGCGAAAATTCGAATATGTAATATCGCCGATTCCGTAGTCGGATTGGTGAACAGTATATAGACAACGGCGACGAGTACAAATGGAATGATGTTCTCCAGGTCGTTTCTGTGGCATCTGTTTTGTCGAGAAGAAGAAGAAGAAGAAGAAGGTGACATCAATATTTTTTCAACTCGTTTTGACTTAAGAACAGAGGCTTAGTGTTGTTTCTGTAAAGTTATTCCGGTTATTCAACATAATCACCTCAAAAAAATATGCTAAATGCGTTGGAATATTATTTTAAATGGTTGATTGTATATGCACAAAATTAATGTCGATATGTTGTGGACCCTAAGAAACAAACCATTGGTATCCATCCAAAATGTATTTCTAGAAGCACTCTGCTTTTTTTTTTTTTTTTTTATAGAAGTGACCCCCTTTGAGTGCTAAGGTTCATTAATTTAAGTGACTGAACTATACATCCTAGTACGCTGACCTTATGGTCAGTTCCTTAGATACAATGCAAAACTGAATAGCAAAATATAACACTTTGCATAACATGTTGACAAAAGTGTTACTTTGCCAAGGACCCATGGTGTTGAATGTCATCCAAAGGTGCTCTGTAGTTTATATGAAGTAAAACGAGCATGTGTTGGTTGAGTTATTAGAAAGTATAAAACAATTTATATTAAACATTCAGATGTTTCATTAAGGCCTGCACAGAGGAGCTGACGTCATCGTCAATTTAGCATGTTTAAGCTGAATGTCTTGAAAACCGAAACAGCTGTAGAAACTTTATACTAGCACTTAAATGTTTCTTTAACCTTAGACTATAATATATCAGAACTAAGATTCTGGCTTAGCCTATCCTTTATAAGCCTATAGTCGTGGATGACCATGCAACCACTTCCATTGAAATAAATCTAACATGTTATTAAAATGTAGTACAAATAACACCCGAATTGACAGCAAATAGAGCTCTTTTAACAGCTTTTGAAATCTATACCACAAAATAATTTGTAACGGCAAAGACCAATTCATGAACCGTAGGGAGCAAATGGTGTGACGTCATGTTTAGTAAAGGCACACACCCTCACATAACAATATTTACTTATCACAAGTTTTTTTTCTCAAAATTTTAATGCTTATAGCCAATATAAATTGGTAGGAATTTACGATATCTATTTGCAACTAGTGTTCAACCGATTAACCTAATCGGAATCGGAATCGGTACGAATATTGCATAATCGGTACATAATCGGAATCGGTAAAAATTATGTGGAATACCAGTTATGTCATACCGATTATTCAAAAACATATGGAAGGTGAAAATTTCATTATTCAAAAACATATGGAAGTTGAAAATATCAACTGATGAATTAGGTTTGTTCTTTTACTACGAAATATTAAAAGAAGGCACCCCCTATACGTCTTTCACAGTGTATACTTTCATCAAATTAGGCTGCCAGGGTCGCCGATTTTGCTTCCCTCGTGGTTATTGACTTCATATTTCTTGGCACAGTAAGCATAGCAGCAATAGCAATTTCGCGAATTCAGGAATGTGCTGGACAGAGTAGGAAATAAGCAGGGACGACGGACGATTCGCCCTCGCAAGTGCTAAAAAGCCCTCCTAAAGCACAATTACGAGTTCGAAAAAGAAAAATGAAATATAAAAAAATCGCCCTCGTTATATCAGGTGTCTGTGTAAAATTAATTGTGACATGCGTTTGCTTTAGCTAGGAATTGCAGTTGTATCGCGAATCGCGCAAACAGTTTTCTCACATCTCGCATCAAATTTGAAGCAATGCGAGAGGGTCGCGCACAATCACCGGGAACTTCCCGTGGTAAATTACGGCCTGCAGTACCAGCGAAAATAACCTAAAATCCTCACAAATCTCCGACCACATGGTAGCCTTACATCACACTAACTCAACTGCATGGAAATCTAAACTTGACATCTGTTTATTCGCTCTAGTTGTGTCTCAAATAAAAACTAAAAATATCCACGGAAACTGCAATCTTCGACCACATGTTAGCCTAACAACCACACTAAGTCAATGGGAAATGTAGCCTAACCATTGGTTTGCAAAAAAAAATGCGTAGCTTAGTTTACAACTTTCAATTTGCTGGAAATCGGCATTTGTTTGGAAGTTAATGTAAGTGATATGTCTTATAGATGAATGTTATATTTTATATTGGAGTAGTTTCTAGTTGTTATTATTTCTTTACATCAATCTGGTATTACATTTTAGAGTAATTTTAAACAAGTTACGATGGTAGGCTACAATTTGCTTTTCAGTTTGATTGGCCTAAGCTTACACATTCTAATTGAACCTGAATGGAGTTATATAGGTAACGAATAGGTATGTTTAACTTCAAGTTCGTAAAATTTCTATTTGTTCATAAACGGTATAGTACTGAAAATAAGTACAAAATAATGTCGGAATGAAGGCAATATGTCATTAAAATTTACACTTTGGTAAAGATTGAAGATGGATGGTTTGTCTGAGATACTTTTTGAGATGGATATTTTGAGTAACTATTCTTAGCCCATTTCAAGCCATTAACAGGTGACATTCACGTCGAGGTGGTTAGGCCATTCGCTTAGCACAGTGCTGACTAGGTAGGATGTCATATCTCTGTATTTTGGAAATTAAAAAAAAAAAAAAAACTTTTTTTTTTCTTTCCGAGAAACTACAGAGGTAATTTGGTACATTCAAAATGATACCTTAGAGCCTTGTATAACAACGAAGCAAAATGAAACAGGGGAAAATCACAACAATAATTGTTTCTGTCAAACTATTTATTGCCGATTTCGTATAGACGGGATATTTTCTCATTTTCAAATAATCGGAATCGTAATCGGAATCGGTACGATTATGAAAAAAATAATCGGTAATCGGTATTTTCTGTTATGCATAATAGGTTGAACACTATTTGCAACTTCATAGTAGAATAGAACAAACACAAAAGTTTTATAGTATAGCCTACTTAGTTATATATTGTGTTAGAAAAGTAAACATTATAAATACCTGCGAATCCGTTCGATGTACAGGTCACGTGACGCTGTCTTTATTCGAATCTCTTCTTTACTCATTTGGGGGTCGCCAAAACCCTCATAGTCCTCCCTCACCACGAATTGCTGCAAAGAGAAGAAAAATCAGGCTGATTACTACAGTGTGAATTGATTACATGTTGATTACACAATGGTTCCGTTTTGATTACTCATCTTGATTACAAACATCTTGATTACATAGTTTCCCTGTAGACTGAATGCACAATATGCATGCTGCATGCTTGTGGGTCGATGTTTCTATATCAGATGACCCCCCCCCCTTTAGTAGGGGACATATTATTAAAGTCTCTTCTGGGGCTTCCAGGAGGTCTTGTAAAACTGTAACGGATCACTTTATGTAGAATTGCACTCTTGATACGTCACTGCCCCTCCCTAAATCAGAGAAAAATTTGAATGTTAGTCATTTTTGCATATAATTATTCTGGTCTTCAAAGTATTCAACTTTAAAACATGCTAAAACTCTGGAAGGCTTCTTAAATGCTACATTGGTGATGTCGTCAGCTACTCAGTTCAGGCCTAAATATTAATATTATAAATCATAAAATATCGCCCAAAATATGTTCTTTCAACTTCATATCAAGAACAGTGCAACATTTGGATGCCATTCAACACAACTGTCATTTGAGGTCATGAAAATCTTACACTGGCTTACATTGGCGTTTCAAAATTGTTGTATACGTATAGACTATACGATCGTCCAGTGTTATATAGTAGTAGTAGTAGCAGTTGCAAACACTTCATGGTGGGAGGGGGGTGGTGGAAAACAAAGGGGAGAGTACCGGTAGCGCTACGTCAAAGGCTAGTCACAAGTACCCATGAAGCCCACACAAAATGAAACGTATTGGTTCATTGTAGGCTGAATATCAATAAAACGTAACAAGTATGGGCCTACCAGACTCCATATAGGGAAGAAATGGATTAAATCATTTTAAAACACAGCTCTGATGTAAACAAAATTTAGGAGGGGTCGCGGTGCAAGAATGACAAGAAAACCCCATGGCCTTTAAAATATCTCACTCTCAATGACCCCGGCGACCAACACATATATACCTTTCACTCGACGCGCTGAAATTCACACCCATCATACATTACAGGACCGATGAAGCATCCGTCTGTAATTAAACACACTGATATCATATCATAATGTACAACTACAAGTATCACAATAACCGTTAGTGCACTTGTGGAATGGGTATATACAGAACTCGTTATATACGGTCAGTAGTCTGCTAGCAGAACCACGCTACTGATCACACAAAACAATAGACGACCTTGGAACGGGTCATGTGCACTTTACCGTAGTATTTAACGGTCAATGTTTGACTCTGCCAAGCACGAGGCTCTAATTGTAGAATTTGAATCCTAAATTGTGGTACAAGACTTTGAAATTCACCACCGGGGTGGATATAGGCTACACAGAGAACCTTAAAAGTGAACCGTATCAATAGAATGACCCCCCCCCCCTTCCCTTCCCCACCGCCCTCTTTCTCTCTATCTCTCTCGATCTCTCGACCGAATATGTTAATTATAAAGGTTAGTTATCGTTGCAACATAGGTTAAGTTGGTTTCTCAGTAATACGTAAAGCCTAGGCTTATTAGTTAACTCACCCCTTTAAGTATTCTCTCGGAGATAACAAAATAAGACAGAACCATCATTTTCAACATCAGCAGCGCCACATAGGTAGCAAATGCCTGGAATATCTCGCTTTGAATCTCGCTCAGTCCAGCGCCGCCCTTACCGGTTTCAGCCGCCATATTTTACTCTAGTGACGGGATACAACAGTTAGCAACTAACAGGAAATCTTGTAATGACTGTTGCGGGATTCAACTGCTGAGCTTGCTTTGACTGCTGCTGGGAACACCGCACTTTATGACTGTATACGTAAATATGTATGCTTTATATTATATACAGTCTTGAACACCCGCGTATAGTTGACCAGCAAATCGCAGCCTATCAGCCTACTGTGTGGTACAATACAAGTCTTTACCGCCTTGCGTGGGAAGAAGCGACTGTTTGATATTCCCAAATTTAATAATGCCACTCTTAGGTCAACCTCGTACCTACGACTTTTTTTTTTCTAATTGAAAAATATTTGCGGATGTTCCCTCGGAAAATTGTCAACGTACGCCCACAGTGTAGCTGTGATACAATAGCCAATTGAACGTTCTTCGTTCACAGAACCGTACGCACAAATTGATCCGGAAGTTAGGATAAAGGTTGTTGCTTGTACAATAATTATATATATACATATGTGTATTGCTATTGT